>NW_026706499.1:0-153192 GCF_029867415.1 Vicia villosa | reverse complement strand
GGAAGACAGCAGTTGCTCCACTAGTCATCTACTTACCAGGTCTTGTACCGTATGAGTCCAGCAAGGCGATACCATACAAGTACAATGCTACATACATTGAAAATGGTAAGGAAATACCATTACCGTCTGTTGTCAACATTGTTGATATTAGTCGAGTCACCAGAAGTGGACGAGTCTTCAACAGAACAACACAAAATATGGAGAAACCTTCGGAGGAAGTACCACATAGGCAAGACAATCATCCGACCAATGCTGTTCAAGCAAAAGAAAATGATGAGATCTTGAAGTTAATCCAGAGGACTGAATACAACATTGTTGATCAATTACTACATACTCCGTCTAGGATTTCTGTCCTTTCCCTGCTATTGAGTTCTGAAGCTCATAGGGAAGCTCTACAGAAAGTTTTGGAACAAGCTTTTGTAGAACCTAGCGTCACAATAAGCCAATTCAACAACATCGTTGCCAACATCTCCGCCGGAACTAACCTAAGTTTCTGTGACGAAGATCTTCCTGAAGAAGGAGTAGACCACAATCTTCCACTTCACATCTCAGTTGGCTGCATGGGTGATATACTCACAGGAGTCCTAATAGACAATGGATCCTCTCTCAACGTCATGCCGAAATCAACATTGTCAAGATTATCTTTCGAAGATTACCCTCTAAGAAAAAGTCATGTCATCGTCAAAGCATTTGATGGATCAAGGAAGTCAGTTTTTGGAGAGGTAGATCTTCCCATAACTATTGGACCTCAGACGTTCAAAATCACTTTCCAAGTTATGGATATTCCAGCACAATACAGTTGTTTGCTAGGTCGCCCATGGATTCATGAGGCTGGGGCAATTACTTCCACACTTCATCAGAAACTGAAGTTCATAAGAAATGACAAATTGGTAACCGTATGTGGAGAACGAGCTCTGATCGTCAGCAACCTGTCATCATTCTCCGACATAGAACCAAAAGAAGTTGTTGGAACTAAATTCCAAGCACTTTCCTTGGACAAGGAAAAAGGAAAGGAGAAAGCAGCGTCTATTTCTTCCTACAGAGATGCAATCCAAGTTGTAAAGGATGGCACTACCAGAGGTTGGGGGCACATTAATATTCCTACCAATAACAAGAACAGAACAGGAGTTGGATTCTTTCCAACATCATCAAAGACTATTCCAGGAATTGAGGTAGTTCTTCCAATTCAAGAAACTTTCTGCAACGGAGGTTTTCTTCAACCTGTTCAACAAACAGTCAATACCATCGGTACGGAAAACACCGATGAGGAGGAATGGCTATCCTATCTTAACAAAGCAGGATACATATCCCTATCAGAGTCTGAATCACTTTGCTGTTATCCAACTAAGGGATCTGGAAGTAAGACTCGACCAAGCAATGACGAAGTCACAAATAGCTTCACCACCAGAATTCATGGTTCATCAGAAGAAGTTCCTCCTATCCCCGAAGAAACCTGGGATACATTAGGAGAACCAAGCGGAAAATTCGACTACATGGTGAAATACTCCGCTCCTGAAAGCTCAAAAACCTCTTTGGAAGATATTGTTCCAACGGGATGGAACATTGATCACGAGTACCTCTCTCAGCCAAAAGAGATGTATAACCCTTACTATTCATCATCATCGACTGGTGAAATCATCATTGAGGATTATATCCCCAAGTCACCTTCCGAGGCTACGGATCTAGAGTTCACATATCTAGTCAATGCCATCTTGGGAGAAGAGCAAGACCAAAATACAGAAGAGGATGATCTCGAAAGTGTCTCCGACAACGAGTCTCTCCATTCAGAAGATTGGAAGTTTCCTCAAAAGAAAGTCTGACATACTCCACTTGGAAATGGGTATGCTCACACTGCTCAGTCTGCTGAAGTAGAAGAAGATCGTCTGAGTGTTGCAAAGATAGTGGTTGGTAAATCAAGATCTACCACAGGCCAGCTTAAGCCTAAGGTTCCAGATTACCTAGTGCACAATGGGGTTCGCCACTATTGGACAGCTGTTGAAGTTACAACTGTTGTCCGCACTCCTAAGTAGGAACTTTCACCGTTATTTTATCCTCTCACCATAGCCCAGGGTGAAGAGATGTTTCATAGGGCTTTGCATTTTACTATTTCTTAGGAAAATGTCCCTCTTTGCTTCGCCCAAAGCAATAGAGTTTTGTTTTATAGGGTCTTTGTTTCAAGAAATGACTGTCAATAAATAAAAATGTCATTTTGTTCCGTCGTTAGTTTTTCCTTTTCTTTTTTCGGAAATTGGTAATCCTAAAAAACACCCTTAAAAAACATCAAAAATTCCATTAACTGCATACACCGAGTCTTCCCTCGTTGTCTAAATAAAATTTATCACACATATGCAGATTAATCATAAAATACCCCGTTGAAACCTGCGATCGTATGACTTCTCCAAGCTTTGAGTTTCCTGTATTCGAGGCAGAGGAAGAAGAAGACAAAGAAATATCAAAGGAAATTTCACGATTACTTCAACAAAAGGAAGAGGCCATTCAGCCATACAATGAGCCTATAGAGATCATTAACCTTGGTTCCGATGGAAACAGAAAAGAGGTTAAGATTGGAGCTTCGCTCAGTTCAGAGATCAGAGAGAGTTTGATACAACTGCTCAAAGAATTCTCAGATGTCTTCGCTTGGTCTTATCAAGATATGCCAGGGTTGGATACCAGTATAGTGGAGCATCACTTGCCATTAAAAGCATAATGCCCTCCGGTCAAGCAAAAATTGAGAAGAACTCATCCGGAGATGGCCATGAAAATCAAAGAGGAAGTTCAAAAGCAGATCAACGCAGGTTTCCTCGTCACTTCAGAATACCCTCAGTGGTTAGCTAACATTGTTCCCGTTCCTAAGAAAGACGGAAAAGTCCGCATGTGCGTAGACTACAGAGATTTGAACAAAGCTAGCCCTAAGGATGATTTTCCTTTACCACATATTGATATGTTGGTAGACAGTACAGCAAAATCCAAAGTTTTCTCGTTCATGGACGGATTTTCAGGATACAACCAAATCAAAATGGCACCTGAAGACATGGAGAAAACAGCTTTCATCACCCCCTGGGGCACGTTCTGCTATCGCGTTATGCCTTTTGGACTAAAGAACGCAGGGGCAACTTATCAAAGGGCCATGATTACGCTTTTCCACGACATGATGCATAAAGAAGTGGAAGTCTATGTGGACGACATGATTGCCAAATCAGAAAATGAAGAAGATCACATACAAAATCTGACAAAGTTATTTCAACGCTTACGGAAGTTTCAGCTTCGCCTGAACCCCAACAAGTGCACCTTTGGTGTCTACTCAGGAAAACTCCTTGGTTTCATTGTCAGCAAACGAGGAATTGAAGTAGATCCAGACAAAGTCAAGGCAATTCAAGAAATGCCTTCACCCAGAACCGAGAAACAAGTTAGATGATTTCTTGGACGTCTGAATTACATCTCGAGATTCATATATCTCATGACTGCAACTTGCGCTCCTATTTTCAAACTTCTACGAAAAAATCAAAGTTGCGTCTGGACAGACGATTGTCAGAAAGCGTTCAACAGCATTAAAGAATATCTGCTCGAACCACCCATTTTGTCTCCTCCAGTGGAAGGAAGACCTTTGATAATGTACTTAACCGTCTTAGAAGATTCCATGGATTGTGTCCTTGGACAGCAAGACGAGACGAGAAGAAAAGAGCATGCCATTTACTACCTAAGCAAGAAATTCACTGACTGTGAATCCCGCTACTCCATGCTCGAGAAGACGTACTATGCTTTGGCCTGGGCTGCCAAGCGTCTCTGCCAGTACATGATTCGACATACTACTTGTTTGATCTCTTATATGGATCCAATCAAGTACATCTTTGAGAAGCCTGCCTTAACTGGGAGAATTGCCCGTTGGCAGATGTTGTTATCAGAATATGACATTGAGTATCACGCTCAGAAAGCCGTGAAAGGAAGTATCCTAGCTGAGCACCTGGCCACCACCCACTCAATGGTCATGAATCAACCAGTTTTGACTTTCCGGACGAGGACGTCATGTACCTCAAGATGAAAGATTACGACGAGCCACTACCAGACGAAGGACCTGAGATAGAATCCCAGTGGGGCTTAATCTTTGACGGAGCTGTCAATGCTTATGGACGAGGAATTGGGGCAATCATTGTTACTCCTCGAGATACCCATATTCCATTTACTACCAGATTAACTTTCAAGTGCACAAACAATGAGGCCGAATATGAAGCTTGCATCATGGGTCTCGAAGAAGCCGTGGATCTAAGAATTAAACACTTGGATGTATACGGAGATTCTGCTTTGGTCATCAATCAAATCAAAGGAGAATGGGAAACACGCCAACCAGGGCTAATTCCTTACAAAGACTACGCGAGAAGATTGTTACCATTCTTCGACAGGGTAGATTTTCATCACATTCCTCGCGAAGAAAACAACTCGGCTGATGCATTATCCACACTCTCTTCCATGATTAGGATAAATCATTGGAATGACATTCCTCGGATCGATGTTATGCGCCTGGATAGGCCCGCTCATGTTTTCATAGTAGAAGCAATCATCAACGACAAACCGTGGTATCACGACATCAAGAACTTTCTTCAAAAGCAAGAGTACCCTCTTGGGGCGTCAAAGAAAGATAGAAAGACTTTGAGAAAGTTAACTTGTAGATTCTTCCTGAATGAAGATGTTCTGTACAAGAGAAACTTCGACATGGTTCTGCTCAGATGCGTTGACAGAAAAGAAGCAGAAGTACTCATGAGAGAAATACATGAAGGTTCCTTTGGTACTCACACCAATGGACATACCATGACAAGGAAAATACTGAGAGCAGGATATTATTGGTTGACGATGGAGTCAGATTGCTACCAGTACGCAAAGAGGTGTCACAAATGTCAGATCTACGCTGATAGAATTCATGTGCCACCATCTCTTCTCAACATACTCTCTTCCCCTTGGCCTTTCTCCATGTGGGGAATCGACATGATTGGAATGATCGAGCCAAAAGCGTCCAACGGACATCGCTTCATTTTGGTAGCTATAGACTATTTCACCAAATGGGTTGAAGAAGCTTCATATGCAAACGTTACAAGACAAGTTGTCGTCAGGTTTATCAAGAATCACATCATCTGTCGCTACGGCATTCCTAGCAAGATAATCACTGACAATGGGTCAAATTTGAATAACAAAATGATGAAGGAGCTTTGTGAAGATTTCAAGATTGAGCATCACAACTCATCTCCTTACAGACCAAAGATGAATGGAGCTGTAGAAGCAGCTAACAAAAACATCAAGAAAATCGTTCAGAAGATGGTCATCACTTACAAAGATTGGCATGAAATGCTCCCGTATGCTCTTCATGGTTACCGTACATCAGTACGTACTTCGACTGGAGCAACTCCTTTCTCCCTTGTATATGGCATGGAGGCAGTCCTACCTATAGAGGTTGAGATTCCATCAATGAGAGTCTTGATGGAGGCAAAATTAACAGAGGCCGAGTGGTGTCAAAGCAGATTCGATGAATTGAACTTAATCGAAGAAAAGCGCATGACAGCTTTATGCCACGGTCAGCTATATCAACAAAGAATGAAGAAAGCTTTCGACAAAAAGGTGCGACCTCACACGATCAAAGAAGGCGACTTTGTACTCAAAAAGATTCAATCTTTTCTCACAGATTCAAGAGGGAAATGGACTCCCAATTATGACGGCCCCTACGTGGTCAAGAGAGCTTTCTCAGGAGGAGCCTTAATACTCACGACTATGGATGGAGAAGAATTCACCCGTCCTGTGAACGTCGACGCAGTCAAGAAATACTTCGCCTAAATAAACAAAAGAACAACTCGCTAAGTTGAAAACTCGCAAAGAGCGACTTAGGCAAAAAAGAGCGTCTCGGTGAATCGAAAACCCGAAAGGGCGATTCAAGAAAAAGTTAGAGACATAAGAAATAAATAATCAATCCCGGTAAACTTAAAACCCGAAAGGGATAGTTTACGCAAAAGTTAGGGATATATGGCAAGTAACTGTGTTCAGGACAAACTTGATCATTCAAAAATCCATAGCGGAGTATTCATCAGCAGTAGGTCATCTTCTACGAAGCACGAATACAGCGCAACTCGGAGTGGAAGGGAAAGATAACGGTCGTCACGTTTCATCGTAGCCCTTTTCCCAAAAATTACCAATTTCCAACTTTGTAAATACTCCATGGAATCAAGCATTTGGCTGATTACCATTCCATATATAATAATTTGAGCCTTGTGCCTTTCTTTGCAAATCGAGTCTTATTAAGTTTCTTGAAATGCATTTTAAGTTTAAACAGTCATTTTCTTGAAACAAATGTTTTCATAAAATAAAAATGAATTTACTTGCAAAAATAGAGGTGAAATTTCTTTCTAAGGTTTACAAACAATAGGAAGAATGCAAACAGCTACTCCGAGAACGGTTGAGACTCCGGGAACCAAGATTTCCCCATGAGGTCGCTTTGCGAACATCTCCCGATGACGGATCTTTACTTCAATTCATATTACTCACTTCGGACAGCGGACAACTGATAACTAGGTATTCCCAACAGAGTTCGAACTACAAGAAGAGGACATCTTCTGATAAACAAGATTCAAGTCGTATCATAGGATTTTTCATAATCATCGTAATATTCATGCATTTCGTCTCACACCATATTTGCGTAATGAGAGAGTCGAGCCAGGTTTTGATCATGTTAATACCCAAATTACTTGGACATATACTCGAGATTCCCCTGCAAAGTTGAAAAAGGGTTTTCTTCTTCATGAAGAAGGTTCATACACCCAAATTCCCCAAGCAAGTCAACAAATGGTAGTCTCCCTCAAAGAGATAGTTTGTTCACTTTTGGAGTTTCCTCAGCCGAGATTCTCCCGCAGAGCGACACTCGACAATCTTCTTCAGATGAGATAGTCTATTTCGCATTTTGGAAATCCCTACAGGGGCCGATGAGCGGTTCTCTTCTCCAAGAAGTGTGGATTCCCCGACATAATTAACAGGTGGTAGTTTTTCCTCCTGGAAATCAGTTTGGTATTTCCCCAACAGGGTCAAGAGATGCCACTTTTCGTCAAAGAAAATAATTCAGAATCTCCCAGCGGATCGACAAATGATCCCCAGCGGAGTCGACAAATGGCAGTCTCTCCCAGTAGAAGACAGTTTGTTCCCCTAGCAATTGGCAAATGGCAGTCTTTCCCCAAGGAAAGACAGTTTGTCTGTTAAACATTCAAGAGGTCGATGAATGTTGGTTTTCATCCCGAAAACAGTTCGTCTGCTTTCAAGCAAAGTCATTAGCCCCTCAAAAGAGCGCGGGACCATATGACGATCCTTCAAAAACGTCAAGTTGAAAGGAGGGATGGTGAAGTTTCTTTATTTACCGTCAAATGGTATCTTACCTCCAAGTGCTGGTAAGAAGTTTGATGAGGAAACAAACCCTTGAAGTTTCTTTATTTACTGTCAAATGGTATCTTACCTCCAAGTGCTGGTAAGAAGTTTGATGAGGAAACAAACCCTTGAAGTTTCTTTATTTACCGTCAAATGGTATCTTACCTCCAAGTGCTGGTAAGAAGTTTGATGAGGAAACAAACCTTTGAAGTTTCTTTATTTACCGTCAAATGGTATCTTACCTCCAAGTGCTGGTAAGAAGTTTGATGAGGAAACAAACCTTTGAAGTTTCTTTATTTACCGTCAAATGGTATCTTACCTCCGAGTGCTGGTAAGAAGTTTGATGAGGAAACAAACCCTTGAAGTTTCTTTATTTACCGTCAAATGGTATCTTACCTCCAAGTGCTGGTAAGAAGTTTGATGAGGAAACAAACCTTTGAAGTTTCTTTATTTACCGTCAAATGGTATCTTACCTCCAAGTGCTGGTAAGAAGTTTGATGAAGAAACAAATCTTTGGAAATTTTCTCTTTATCTGAGATATTGTCCAAACACGACTGAGACCAGTTTCGAGATATGGACATCCGAAACAAGGGGGAGGTTGTTTGCCTTTTTCTAAGTGTCAACACTTAGTTAAAAAAGATGGATTGCGCATCCTACACTGCTATCCATTCGCCAGAATCCGCATCAATTATTTCTACAGGAGTTTGTCTCCTCATCCCCCGCCAAGTGCGACAACGGGATCAAGTCATGAAAAGATTTTATCAATTACAACATCTCAGGAGCGCCCAAAATTCGGGCATTCTTTGATATTTAAGTCTCTTTCACGCAGGAGAGATCGAGATATCAATCTCTCTCCCTCCAGATAAAAGAAACTTAAATAGGGGCATCTGTCATACCCTAATTTTTGACCTTCCTGAGATGACATATCTTCAGGATTTTCATCAGGTCAAAACAAGTACCCAGAGCAGTCATTTCTTCATCTGGCATTCAATCAAGGATGTTCAAAGACAAGAAAACTCAGGCAAAGGATCAATCAATAGAAGGATTAGTCTCTAACACAATCATAGGACTCAAAAGCTTCATTTTTATATTCACCTATGATTGATTAGACACCCAGTCATCTGAGTACATGTTTACTCAGGTTACCAGACTAGGGTTTTTGAGCCTATCAAGGACTAAAATCAGGGATCACCTTTGGGAAACCCTAAAAAGCCCCAGGGGATCATTCAAAGACATCAATCATCTTCAAATAGCTCATATGACAAGATCCACTAGACATCACACCTCAATTCAAAGCCTACAGTCATCATTTTCATCTGGTCGACAATTAGGGTTTTTGACCTAATTCACCAGGATAGTTGACTTTTAATCAGGGCATGGATCCAAAACTCAAGACATGATTCAAGAACCTCTACTACCTCAATATAACCCATTTACATCACTCATTTGAGGAGAAGATCTTAATTCCACACAAAAGTCCAAAATCTCACTTTATTTGGAAAAAGTCAACTGTATGGGATCACCTTTGACTTTTAAGATTTTTGGTCAAACCATGACTTTCAAAGATCAATATCATCAATATATGGATATTAAAGTCATTTGACCAAAGAAATTCAAAAAGAATCATCAAGGAGCAAAAAGTCGGGAATTAGGGTTTTTGAGGGCATTGTGGGAACTCAAAATTTCACCTACACAACTCAAAAAACTTCCAACATGAAATTGTAGATCTTGCAAAATAAAACAACATCTTACATAGGAACTTTTTTCAAAAGAGCAACCATTTAAGAGTTTTGGAATTTTGAAGCTTTAGGTTATAAAAACTTAGAAATTTTTCTAAGTGTTTTTAACCTAGTTTTCATCCGACTTTGGGCTCATTTTTCACAATTTTCCCAAATAATTATGAAGAAACCATAAACTAATGATTTGAAGTAGATGTTTAGGGCTTTCCAAATTGTGCTCAACCTTCCCCAAATTCATTTTGAGCTAAGAGTTATGCTTGTTCAAAGTTGGCACCATGAAGTAAAATTATAGGTCATGCATCATTTTCGAACTTTGCAATTTTGTGCACATGACCTCACTTATGGATGCTACACGACCCATAACACATCTGAAAACATGCCATGCATTCATTTCTGTCGCGGGCGAAAAACCCTTTTGTTCCTCTTTTTTGTGGGATGAGACACCTGATGCCTTCTTTGGGCTCGAGTGCTCATAAAAAATGATTTTTCTTTGTTTCGACCAAACTTTTTATTGTTTCCAAAAGAGGAAAAGGAAAAAAGCTGCAATAACCTAAAAGGGGGGAGAGATCTTGGGTAAGAGGGTTGGTTATATGAAGGGAAGGTATTAGCACCCAACGTATCTATAGTACTCTATAGGTTTCTTTGCTTTGTTTTTCATTCCATGTTATTGAGAGGTTCTTGTGAAATAGGTGGGACCTAAGGTGTTTGTTTGATTATGCTCGCAAAGATCATCGCGATCCTCTGCATACATATCCCTTAGAGGGAATCAGAGCATTTGTAGCTCGGGGTCTACGGGTGCTAAGGTTTGAATGGTTTTTTTTGTTTTGTTTTGCTCGCCAAGGATCAACCTTGTGCCTACGTATTCTCAAAGGGATGTTGAGAAAGTCAGAGCAATCGTAGCTCCCACTTATGCTAGTGGAAGCAAAGGGAAATAGACAAATGTCGTCTAAATGCTAGATGTATCTAATCTATATCATCACATACATCTGTTTGTTTTTGTTTGAAAATCTTTTCATTATAAGCCCGGGGCCATGCCACTTAGGGTGCTTAGAATGATAAAGATGTTTTTGTTGTTTAACCAGCCTTGTGGCAAAAGTTTCAATGAAGTCAGCCTTGTGACAAAAACTTTGATTAATCAGCCAGCCTTGTGGCAAAAGTTTCAATGAAGTCAGCCTTGTGACAAAAACTTTGATTAATCATCCAGTACGGTGGTAAAACAGTTTGATTGATTAGCCAGCCTTGTGGCAAAAAAGTTTGATTGATTGATTATTTGTGATGATATAGAAGAGATACTCTTAGCATAGAGATGAAAAATGTCTAATCTCCTAGGGTATTTGTTTTGGATATTGGGGATGCTTATAAGAAGCCCGTGGGTCCTTGTCCGAAGCCCAAGAGGAGGCTATCCGAGGGTCCTTGCATTGTAAGCCCAAGAGGAGGCTATGGGAGGGACAATCCAGGGTCCTTGCATTGTAAGCCCAAGAGGAGGCTATGGGAGGGACACTCGTTTGTACAAAGCCCAAGGGGAGGCATGGTATAGTTGGTTTGAGCTCTTAGAGCGATTTCACTGGGAAACCATACTCTATGTCCTAACCTAAACTAGGGAGATTCTTTGCACGAAGCCCAATAGGAGGCTATGGGGAACCTAGTGTTGTACTAAGTTGAACAAGCATATATAACACAATCACAAGTATGAACAAGTACGAACAAATATGAACAAGTACATGAACAAATATGAACAGTTATATATAACAAAGTGTGTGTATATAATGGAGTTTATGAAGGAAATATACCTGTAAGCATGATCCATTTGTATACACAGGGCTCGGGACTCACACTCGGGGAGAAGTCCACTTGAGTTTATTCAAAGCTATGTAAACAGGTATTTACAAAGGGGCTTGGGACTTATACCTACATGGAGGCCCATGGTATTTTTGGGAAGATTTAAAGAAACCTTCATTTTTGGTTTGTTATTCAAAGTTTAAAAAAAACACATTGATTGAGATATGTACAAAAGGCGTACAATGAAATACCTAATTTCATGTACTGGAATGGGTATGTACAAAAGGGCTTGGGACTTATACCTACATGGAGGCCCATGGTATTTTTGGAAAGTTTTGTTTCTTTGAAGTTTTATTGTTTTGGAAATGATTTGAAAATTGTTTGAAAAGATTTTATTTTGAAAAATGTTTTATTGTTTTGAAAACTGTACAAAAAGAAAAGAAATGGGACTTACACTCTCTAATATTCGAGAGGCCCCACTTCGTTTTGAAAATCAATTGATCAATTAAAAAGATTTAATCAAAAAGAAATGGCTTATCGTTTTGAAAAAGAATCGCGATCGCTCGTCTTAAAACGATTTGAATTTGACAAAAGTCAACTTAATTAAGTTAAAACAAGTTTTAATGCTTAATTAAGACCTAAATGATTAGGGTTTGATCACAAAAAATATTTACAAGTGATTAGGTTAAAAATTAAATGAAAAACAATATTAAAGTATTAAAAAACACTTAAAAATGTATCATTTTAAACCTAATTAAAAACATATTAAATAAATATTTTTTTGTGATTTTTTTTGATATTGTCAAAATATGTATATTAAATAAGAGGTGTGTAAAAAATGAAGAAAAAATAAGTTGATTTGATTGGTTAAATTAAATGATGAAGTTGTGAAGAATTTGAAGGAAAAAAGTGATAAAAAAAATAAGCTTTTGGTCTCACCAGGGTTTGAACCCACGCCCTCTCTCTCACCAGCCAAAACTCTTGCCAACTGAGCCACGCTTGTGGCTTGTAATACATACGCTTCCATTTAATTATATATTAAACTTAACATTTGAAATTTCTGAATCAAAAATGGCGCCAAGAACACACCTTCAACTGAATTTTGAAAATCTCCAAAACTGTGTTGTTTTGATCAAGTAAAGGGTCTATCTCACTCGGTTTTTCACGAGGAACATGATGGTGCCCTCATAATTCATTTATTTTTGCTCTAAGGGGGTCAATTTTCGCATGAACATGAAGAACCCTAGAACTGAAATTCAATGTGAAATCGTGTATGTGCAAGTTATGATGCAATTGATTGAGGGTTAATGATCCTCATAGGTGCAGAAACAAGATGGTATGCTCACATTTCATTTATGATGCGTGCAAGTATGAGTTTGAAGTTCATGAGCACTTACCTTAAAAACGGCACAACTGAGAATCGAATTCTTGCTTGGAGGTGTTACAGAAGTTGTTTGATGATCTGGATAGCTTCAATGGACCTTATGGAAGGTGTCTGGATGCTTGGAACCATCTGAATTCATCTGGGCATGGCCATGGTACCCGATCTGCATAAGCTTCAAGAGTGAATCGAATTTGATGATTCTGAGGTTATTGGCTATATGTGATGGATTGGATAGTTCATATGTGATATATGGATGATGTTAGAAGTGGTGGTTTGGACAGAATTGAGCCTGAACAAAAATTGGCATGATAAGTCTCATGTTATGCATATTTGGAGGTGAGATGATGATTTTGAGTTTTCAGGTGTTTTGGGGTGTATGAGTGATTCAGACACATCATATATGACATTTAGAAGTTGTGGGAAGCATCACTTTGTTCAGAACTTGCAAGGTTTGGAGGTTGAGTTTTCTACCTCACTTTGAAACACATGACTTGTAATTCAAGAAAGAAGAGAGAAAACCTATAATTGTGAGGTTTTGGTGTGAATTGAAGAGTGGAAATGACCTCTATTTATAGGCCATGAGTTCTGAATGCAGAGCTTTGCAACTTGCTCAAGAATTGGTGATTTGGCATTTGGAGATAAAGTGGAATCTTTACATTTAATGCAAATGGTTAAAGTAACTAAACCATGGTTATTTTGGCCAAGCTTCTTATCTCTTTCCATTCTGATCTCAAATCAGAAAATATCATTCAATCATTGCTTCTATGCATCATTACTTGGTCCATTTGGCAATTTGGCTCATAACTTTGGCAAAATGACTTGAAATTTCAAGTGAAAAGCTCACTAATGGCAAAATTTAAAACCATAGCTACACTTCAAATTTTTTCATGCTCTTGGACATTTTGGAAAGCTCATATTACACACTTCAAAACCCTAGTTGAAAGTTTCTTCAACATCTTTAAGGAAATGGGTGAAAAAGATCCATGAACTTTGAAGAAAATGAGATTTCAAGTGAAATTTTCAAAAGATGCCAACTTTGAAGCTCCATATCTCTTAAATGGTTGATCTTATGGAAAAAATTTATTTGTGTCAAAGTTGTTTATTGGATCAAAATCTACAACTTTCATGTTGGAAGTTTTTTTCAGTTTGTAGGTGAAATTTTGAGTTATTCCTCTCCAAAGTTTGGAAAAAACCATGAAAAACACTTAGAAATTTTTCTAAGTATGGAAAGTCAAACTTTTGACTTTTTGATTCTTGATTGATTTTCTTGATTTTTCTTGATCAAATGACTTCATACTTCATATATTGATGATTTAAAACTTCAAAAGTCATGGTTGACCAAAATTCCTCAAAAGTCAATGGTGTTCTTGTACAGTTGACTTTTTTCAGTCGAATCGCGTTTCTGGAGATTTCAAATGAAACAGGCTATCCTCACCATATGAATGGTATGAATGGATCACATTGAAGCATTAGAGGATATTGAGCCATGGTTTGAGTTGTGGCACCATGTCCTGATTAAAAAGTCAGTTGTTCAGTGCATTAGGTCAAAAACCCTAATTGTCGACCTGATGAAATTGATGACTGTTGATCTTGAATTGAGATACAATTTCCATTGTATGTTGTCATAGGGATTATTTGAGAATGATTGAAACATTTGATTGACTTCCTGGGGATTTTTAGGGTTTCCCAAATGTGATCCCTGATTTTAGTCCCTGATAGTTCAAAACCCTGATCTGAGGATTTGTCTGATCAATCTTTGTGTAGGAGATGTTATGAGCCAATGGATTAGGTCAAAATGATGCACTTGAGGTCTTGATATCATGTCCCAAGCCATTAGGTCAAATTCTGAGCAAAAGTCAGGAGTATGCTATCTTCAGGCAAAACCCTAATTCAGTCGATTCAAAGCTGTTGAGCTTGTTGAAGTGAATCTCTGAGGACCAAATGTTGATTGTTGATGAAGATGGTTCTTTTGAGATGAAGGGAGAACAAAACCCTAATTGATTGTTACTTGTACTGATGAGTGACTTCTTGATTAAACCCTGCTGAGTCACAAGTAGCAAACACAAACTATGCAATTTGTTAGAGATGCAAATGATGCATATGCAATGATATGAGGTGGTATCTTAGGTCAAAAATTGGGGTATGACAGATGCCCCTATTTAAGTTTCTTCAACCTGAGACATGAAGATTGAAAATCTTCGTTTTGATAGGGTGGAAGAGACTTAAATATCAGAAGACGCGAATTTTGGACCTAAGATACCAAAATTGCGAATGATGCAAGGATATCTTTACCGAGGGATATCAAAACTGACTCCACTGGGGAAAAGAGATCGGGAAGGATGTCTCAATCCGTTTTAGGAAGAGAATCCGTTTTGTCTTTTCGGGAAAGCAAGTGTATGCTTCACCGGGGAATGATAGCTTTGTAAGAAAAGCTTACCTATCGGCATTATCGACTATCAGCTTGGGGATAGACTTGTTTAATAATGCGAAGGTGGAAGGTGTGAAACCGCATTACCGACTATCAGCATGGTGACAGACTTGACAAGGTAAAAAGAGTTTCAAAGGTTCGGTTAATATTACCGACTATCAGCATTGTGATAGACATGTTAATAATATAACCAGAACAAAAAGTTTCCGACTACCAGCCTCGTGATAGTGGGTTTGAAGACATGAACAATTATCAGCCGAGTGATAAAATGATCCTGGAGACTTTGTTAGGGAAATTACTGGATATTCAGCCTTGTGAACAGTAATAAGGCCCTGATCGTCAAATGATCTCCATGATTGATTTCCTTGAGAGGAAATGTCCTTTGAAAGAGACATAAGCTGCTCAGATGATGAGGCTATTGCTTATTGTCTGTTTTTTTCACGACTCTATTTGAGGAATCGGAATTTGAATCTTTGGTAAAGACAAAGTTCTAACCAAGAATGAATTGGAAAGAAACAGTCAAACAAGACTTTGTACCCATGAGGAATGAACTCGATGGGGATTTTCTCCTTTGTTTTGAGAGGAGAAACTAAAGCAGCCTTCTTCCACGAGGAATGATCTCAGTGGGGAACTGGAGAAAGAAGAGGTTCTTTCTGCTTATGGGTGACAACCTACTTGGAGAGATGACACGCCCATATCTGTTTCTTTTTCTTTTCTTTTTTTTCTTTTTTTCTCTTTTTTTTTTCTTTTTGAGGATAAATATATCCTAAACAAGTGATTATTGAAAAATGCAAGAATGCATAAATGATGCAAATATGTATGAATGATGAATGTCATGAATGTAGCATGCATACTGACGATACTGACAGACAATGAAGTATATACTGGAGAAGGACCGACGTCGCAATACAACCAGATACTTGGCAAATGTTCTTCAACACGGTGTAGATAACACAGGTGATGATTGGTGTTGCGTGCTTTAAACTTCTCTGGGGAAGATAAGCATTTTTTCTCATTGAGATGAAAGAACCTTTTCACTGGAGATGGAAAATCTTCTTCACTGGGGATAAAAGACCTTCTTCAATGGGGATAGAAGAGCTTCTTTACTGGGGATAGAAGACCTTCTTTACCTCGAGGGATAATTGCTTCAAGAATTCTTTTCTGGGACAAGGATATCGTTGTCTCAACAATTTTTCAGGGAGAATCCTTTTGTTCATCCTGTGGAGACGACTGCTGATGTTCCTTCCGTTGTTCACAACTCAAAGAAAAATTTCGCTTTTATTTTGAAAAAGAAAAGTGAAGTAAATTCATTTAAAACCTTTTTTTTTTCTTTTTCTTTCAAAAATGAATAACATAATTAAAGCGTCATTTTGCAAGCTAAAAGAAATTAGAGATTGCAAACAAATGGGCACAAGGCTCAAATTTATTTAATAGGATGGAAATCAGCTAAAGGCGTGACTCCATGGAGTATTTACAAAAGTTGGAAATGGTAATTATGCGGAAAAGGCTACATTGAAAGCAATAACCACTATTCCCTCTAACAACTTTGAGTTACAACTGTGCTTGTCGCTTCAGATTGGCGATGATTTGCTTGAAGATCCTTTGATGAAGTACAGACTCCTCAGGTGACGAAGTACGGACTGATGCAGTTACTTTGTCATTAATCCCTAATTTTTGCCTAGATTTCCCTTTCAGGTTTTCAATCTACCAGGATGAATTTTTTCTGTTTATTGTCTCTAATTTTTGCCTGGACCGCCCTTTCGGGTTTTCAATCCACCGAGACGCTCATTTTTGCCTAAGTCGCCCTTTGCGGGTTTTCGACTTACCGAGCTGTTCTTTTGTATTTTTTAGACAAAGTATTTCTTGACTGCATCAGCGTTCACAGGATGTGGGAGTTCATCACCATCCATGGTTGCAAGAGTCATGGCGCCGCCAGAAAATGTTCTTTTGACAACATACGGGCCTTCGTAATTAGGAGACCATTTGCCCCTAGAGTCTGGTTGAAAAGACAAGATCTTTTTAAGCACGAGGTCGCCTTCTTGAAATTCACGAGGTCGAACCTTTTTGTTGAAGGCTTGTTTCATCCTTGCTTGGTATAACTGTCCATGGCATAGAGCAGTCATACGTTTTCTTCGATTAAGTTCAACTGATCGTATCTGCTTTGACACCATTCAGCCTCTGATAACTTAGTCTCCATGAGGACTCTCATTGACAGGATTTCAACTTCTACGGGGAGCACAGCTTCCATGCCGTATACTAGAGAAAAGGGAGTTGCCCCTGTTGAAGTACGCACTGAGGTACGATACCCGTGTAAAGCAAATGGCAGCATTTCATGCCAGTCTTTGTAAGTGACGACCATTTTCTGGACGATCTTCTTTATGTTCTTGTTGGCGGCTTCGACGGCGCCATTCATTTTTGGTCTGTAAGGAGAAGAGTTATGATGCTCAATCTTGAATTCCTCACACAATTCTTTCATCATTTTGTTGTTCAAGTTTGAACCATTGTCAGTAATGATCTTGCTGGGAATACCATATCGGCAAATGATGTTATTCTTGATAAACCTCACAACCACTTGTCTTGTAACATTGGCATAAGATGCTGCTTCGACCCATTTGGTGAAGTAATCAATTGCCACTAAGATGAAACGATGACCGTTTGAAGCTTTCGGTTCGATCATTCCAATCACGTCGATACCCCACATGGAGAAAGGCCAAGGAGATGAGAGAACGTTGAGTAGAGTCGGTGGCACATGGATCTTATCTGCGTAGATCTGGCACTTGTGACATCTCTTCACGTGTTTATAACAATCAGATTCCATTGTCAACCAATAGTAACCCGCTCTTAAGATCTTTTTGGACATCGCATGCCCATTTGAATGAGTTCCAAAGGACCCTTCATGCACTTCATGCATTAACATGTCTGCTTCGTGTCTATCCACGCATCTGAGCAAAACCATGTCGAAGTTTCTTTTGTATAGCACATCTCCGTTCAGGAAGAAACTGCCAGAGAGTCTCCTTAGAGTTTTCTTATCTTTGTTTGATGCCCCAAGCGGGTACTCTTGAGTTTGAAGGAAACGTTTGATGTCGTGGAACCACGGTTTATCATCGATGACTGCTTCAATTGCAAACACATAGGCGGGCCTTTCAAAGCGCGTGATTCTGACTTTAGGCACATCATTCCAGTGACTGACTTTGAACATGGAAGATAGAGTAGCCAAGGCGTCTGCCATTCGATTCTGATCTCGAGGTATATGATGCAATTCAACCTTGTTGAAGAAAGTCAACAGACGTCTTGCATAATCTCTGTAAGGAATCAAGCCAGGGTGGTAAGTTTCCCACTTGTCTTTGATTTGGTTGATCACGAGGGCTGAATCTCCATATATGTCGAGGATCTTGATCCTTAAGTCAATGGCTTCTTCGAGACCCATGATACAAGCTTCATATTCTGCGATGTTGTTGGTGCAATCAAATAGCAATCTGGCGGAGAATGGGATATGAGTACCCTTAGGAGTGATGATAATTGCCCCAATTCCATTGCCAAAAGCGTTTACTGCTCCATCAAAAATTAGGCCCCATCTTGATCCAGGCTCAGGACCTTCTTCAGGTAATGGTTCGTCACAATCTTTCATTTTCAAGTACCAGACATCTTCATCAGGAAAGTCAAACTTGAGAGATTGATATTCATTAATTGGTTGATGCGCCAAATGATCGGCGAGAATGCTTCCTTTGACTGCTTTTTGAGCACGGTATTCAATGTCATATTCGGATAACAGCATTTGCCATCGGGCAATCCTTCCGGTTAATGCAGGCTTTTCAAAGACATACTTGATCGGATCCATTTTGGAGATCAACCAAGTAGTATTGTTGATCATGTATTGGCGGAGACGTTTTGAAGCCCAAGCCAAAGCACAACATGTTTTTTCGAGCATGGAGTAACGAGACTCACAGTCTGTGAATTTCTTACTCAAGTAATAGATGGCATGCTCCTTCTTACCGGTTTCATCTTGCTGTCCAAGCATACAACCCATGGATTCTTCTAACACAGTAAGGTACATGATTAATGGTCTTCCTTCAACTGGAGGAATCAATATTGGTGGTTCTAACAGGTACTCTTTGATACTGTCGAACGCTTTCTGGCAATCTTCAGTCCATACAACCCCTTGATCTTTGCGGAGAAGCTTGAAAATTGGCCCACAAGTAGCAGTCATTTGAGAGATAAATCTGGAGATATAGTTCAATCGTCCGAGAAATCCTCTTACTTGTTTTTCAGTCTTTGGTGCAGGCATCTCTTGAATAGCTCTGACTTTGTCGGGATCTACTTCAATACCTCTTTGGCTGACAATGAAACCCAAGAGTTTTCCAGATCTAACCCCAAAAGTACATTTGTTAGGATTCAAGCGAAGCTGATATTTCCTTAATCGTTGAAACAACTTCAAAAGGTATTCAATATGTTCTTCTTCTGTGCTGGACTTGGCTATCATGTCGTCCACATAAACTTCAATTTCTTTATGCATCATGTCATGAAAGAGAGTAGTCATTGCCCTTTGGTAAGTTGCGCCTGCATTCTTCAATCCAAACGGCATCACTTTGTAGCAAAAGGTACCCCATGGGGTGATGAAAGATGTCTTCTCCATGTCTTCAGGAGCCATCTTGATCTGATTATAACCGGAGAACCCGTCCATGAAGGAAAAGACATTGAACTTAGCGGTGTTATCAACCAGCATGTCAATATGTGGTAATGGAAAGTCATCTTTTGGACTGGCCTTGTTCAAGTCACGTTAGTCAACACACATTCTGACTTTGCCATCTTTCTTCGGAACTGGCACTATGTTGGCCAACCATTGAGGATACTCTGAGGTGACAAGAAAACCTGCGTCGAGCTGTTTTTGAACTTCCACTTTGATCTTGTTAGCCATATCAGGGTGAGTCCTTCGTAATTTCTGCTTAACTGGCGGACATTCTGGCTTCAATGGCAAGTAATGCAGAACAATATTGGTATCCAACCCAGGCATGTCTTGGTAGGACCAGGCAAACACGTCAACATATTCTTTGAGAAGGTCTGTCAATTTACTCTTGATATCAGTATCAAGCAGCGATCCAATGGTCACTTCTTTTTTGTCTTCTTCAGAACCCAAGTTGATCTTTTCTAAAGGCTCTTTGTGAGGCAGAATGGTTCTTCCCTCGTGCTTAAGTAATCGAGAGATCTCGTCCGGGATCTCCTCTTCTTCCTCTTCTTCGGCTTCGAACACAGGAAACTCAAAGTTGGGAGAGGGCATAGGGTTATTGCATTCAATGGGTTTATCAATAGTAAATCTGCACATATGATTTATATTTATTTCAGAAAATTTATGAATGCAGGAGTGTATGCAGATTTTTTTTTGAAAAAGTTTTTTTTTTTTTTTTATTTTATTTTGGTTTTTTAGGATTACCATTTCCAGAAAAAGCAAAAATAAAACATATAATGTAGGGAATTCAAAATGACACTTTATTTATGATTCATCTTTGAAACAAAGCCCTAAACACAAACTCATTTGTCTTGGGCAGGACAAAGAGGGAAACTTTTAAAAACAAAGCCCTATACACAAAGTTATTTGGGCGGAACATTTAAAAGCAAAGCCCTATAAAACATCTCTCTGCTTTGGGCAAGGCAGGAGGTCAAAATAACAGCGAGGTGATTACTTTGAGCGGCGAACAACATTCGGAACGTCGACAGCTTTCCAGTAGCAACGAACTCCTCTGTGTATTATGTATTCAGGAAAAATCTCCCCAGAATTGTCTTCAGTATTGACATCGATTGCTGGTCGAGCAGGATTCGAAGGTCTTGGTTTGTCACCCTTGTTCTTTGTAGAGTTGAAACGGTCTTCTTCTACTTTTTGAAGAGCATAAGATGAATCACAATCTTCAGAATTTTCAGGATGTATTTCCCAGTCTTCAGGATGAAGAGACTCATTGTCAGCGACACTTTCTGAGTCAGCTGCGGGATCATCTTCCCCTTCATCTTCAAAAATGGCATTTATGTGATAATAACCATCTTCAGGATTATGAACCTTGGCAGATGCATTAAATCCGAAATCTTCAGTAATTTCAGGCTGCTGAGAAAATTGACAGGGCTGATAAGCCTCTTCTGGTTGACTATCATATTCAAAGGAATCTCCCCATCCAGTTGGTTGGATATCTTCCATTGCAATCTTTGAACTTTCAGGTGCAGTATATTTCACCATATAATCAAATTTTCCACTTGGTTGTCCCAAGGTGTCCCAGATTTCTGCAGGAACAGGCTCAATTTCTTTAGCACTTGTTTTCTCTGAAGGAGAATATGGTTCTTCCTGAGATATGTATCCCGAGTCATTGAGATAACATTTCCATTCTTCTTCAGGATCAGGTAGACCTTCTTCGATGCATTCTTCGATAAGGACATTGACCTCTTGAGGAATTGGATTGAGGAACCCTCCACTGATGAATGTTTCTTTGATCGGACGAAGGGTTTCATCCTTCTTGGTGCAGTTTGAGAATGTTGGTGAACATCCGAGACCTGCTCTAGTTTCATTCTTGGTAGGGATCACAACTTGCCCCCAGCCAGTGGTAGTTCCATCTTTCACTACTTTTACGGCCTCTTTGTAAGAAGAGATCGATGCTTTCTTTTTGGAAGATTCGTCTTCTAAAGAGAGACCTTGGAACTGCGTTCCTTCCACATCATCGGCACTTATGAAAGAGAAATTGGATAAATGGCTCACCATCAAGGCTTGTTCTCCACTTATTGTCACCAATTTTCCATTTGTTACAAATTTTAACTTCTGATGGAGCGTAGAAGTTACTGCCCCTGCTTCATGGATCCATGGTCGTCCTAACAGACAGCTATAAGCAGCTTGAATGTCCATGACCTGGAAAGTGATTTGAAATATTTGTGGACCAATTGTCATGGGAAGATTGACTTCGCCGATAACAGATTTTCGCGATCCATCAAATGCTTTGACAACTACACCACTGAATTTCATAGGCATTCCTTGGTAAGACAAGCGAGCAAGAGTCGTCTTTGGCATCACATTCAAGGAAGATCCGGTGTCTACCAACACATTGGACAAAGAGTCTGACTGACAGTTCATAGAAATGTGCAAAGCAAGATTGTGATTTTTACCCTCCTCGGGGAGTTCTTCATCACAGAAGCTTAAATTGTTGCAAGCAGTTATGTTGGCTATTATCCCATCAAAGTGGTCAACAGTCACATCATGATCTACAAAAGCTTGATCCAAGACCTTCATCAGGGCTTCCCTGTGGGCTTCTGAGTTTAAAAGCAATGAAAGTATCGAGATCTTCGAAGGAGTCTGCATAAGCTGATCCACAATCTTGTATTCACTTCTTTTGATAAGTTTCAAAATTTCATCAAAGTCGGGATTGACATTGGTTTCACTGGATTGACCAACATCAGTGTTTGTATTACTGACAGGAATTTCCACAGGATTCCCTACTGGTGTATTGACAGGATTTTGTCCGGCTGCAGGAGCAACAGGCTGTTTCGGAGGTAGTGGAGTATATACACGTCCACTTCTTGTTACACGACTTACATCAGCAATGTTTACAACAGATGAGAGAGTAGGCAAAGGAACTTCTTGTCCGTCCTTTATCATTGTGGCATTGTAGTTGTATGGAACTGCCTTGTCAGAGTCATAAGGAACAGGTCCAGGTAGACAAATGATCAAAGGAGCAACAGGAACCTTTGGCTTGTTGTAAGTAACTTCCATGCGCTCAGGCATGTTGAAATGAGGAACGATGACGTTAACTGTAGGCATTTCCGAGTTGATATCTGAGACTAAAAGCTCATGCGGATAACATCCTATCATGTTAACTTCATTTTCATCCCTATTTCTGTAGATCTCAATAGTACCATTATCTAGCAAAACTTGGAGATCTCTTCTCACAATCGAACACCCGTGAGGATCCACACAACATATTCTACAGGAACCATAGTGATGCTGGCGAAAACTCGGCCCTCGACAGAGAGTGGCGTGCATTTGTACCAAATCAGCTCTTGAGAAATTGATATTATAGACTCGGTACGGACCAGGACATCCGTACACCATGTTTACAACATGCCCTCCATGATTGGGCAGTGGATTTGCTTGCACATTAGGATTCAAATTTCTGAAAGAGAGGAGATTAGACCTAACCAACCTCTGAACTTCATGTTTCAAAGCTATGCAATGTTCGAGATCATGGCCAGGTGCTCCTTGATGATAAGGGCATGAGACCTCAGCTTTGTACCACCATGGGAGTTTCTCAGGTACGGGTGGTGGTGCTTTAGTTTGAACAAGACCTCTTTCAATCAAAGCAGGGTACAATTCTGTGTAGGTCATTGGAATCGGATCAAACTGTGGAGCTCTTTGCACACGATTCTGATTATTGTTTAACTGCTGAGCCTGTGGTCGAGGCTGTTGTTGAAATTGCGGAGCAAACCCCGGATTCGGTGCGGTGTTAACGACTGGTGTGATAGCAGCAACCTGTTGTTGACGATTGACGTTTCCTCTTGGCCTCCCTTGGGATACCATGTCAACACTTTGTTCTTTCTTCTTTGGGAAACCACTTCCGAACTTTTTGGTTCCGCTGGAAGATCCACATTCTTTAGTTAGACGTCCGGTTCGGACTCCTTCTTCTAGACGCATACCCATGTTTACCATTTCAGTGAAATCACTTGGAGCACTAGCAATCATGCGTTCATAGTAAAACGGACTGAGAGTATTCAAGAAGATCTTTGTCATCTCTTTCTCTTTTAACGGTGGATTAATCTGAGCAGCAGTTTCTCTCCATCGTTGGGCATACTCTTTAAAAGCTTCATGATCTTTCTGAGCCATGGACCGAAGCTGATCTCTGTCTGGAGCCATATCCAAGTTATACTTGTATTGTCGGACAAAGGCCTCACCTAGGTCATTGAATGTTCGAATATTAGTGCTATCCAAGCCTGTGTACCACTTCAGTGCGGCACCAGTCAAACTGTCTTGAAAGTAATGGATAAGCAACTGATGATTATCTGCATAAGTAGACATCTTCCTGGCATACATCACAAGATGGCTTTGTGGACAAGAACTACCTTTGTACTTCTCAAAGTCAGGGACCTTGAACTTAGCAGGTATCTGTACACTGGGAACCAAACATAGCTCCTGGGCATTCTTTCCAAACAAATCTTTTCCACGGATAGCTTTAACTTCCAACTGCATCTTGTTAAACTGCTCTTGGAGATCTCCCGCAAGGTTACGCTGATTTGTGCTATCACCTTGATCATGATAAATCTCATTGCCATCATAAGGAACAGTGTGAACTGTAGGGGTCGGAACTGTCATAGTGGGTTGAGAAAGTGCCATAGTGATTTGGGAAAAAGTTACCCCTGAATGTGGAATAAACGCCGAACCTTGTGCAGCAGGCGCTTCAGTTGTAGCTGTTTGAACCCCAGAGAAATTATGACGGAAACCTGTACCAAAGCTGAAAGGCGGGCCCCAACCTTCTGGCATGGAGAAAGATGGAATACCGAATGCAACTGTAGAAACTGGAGTAGTGACTTCAGATGTTACTGTTGCTTGACTGTTAGGTGGCGGCGGCTGATTCTGGGCGGCCATTAAGGAGTCAACCAAAGTAGTGAGACTTTCCAACTTTTCCTAAAGAGTGGTCACTGTACCACGGAGCTCAATATTCTCTTGTTCAGAGTGTTCCATTACTCTTCTTCTGCTTGAACGAGTATTGTATCTGTGATCTGATTGCGAGCGCGGTCGAGAAACTTTGAGACGCGACAGCTTGACGATCTAATGGAGAAAGATCCAAAAGATGAGACTCTATACAACAGACTCGATATGTAGAATGATGTATGCAAAGAGAAATTTTATGATTTTTCCAAATATTTTAAAGATTATTTTCTTGCAAACATTTGAACACAAACAAATCTTTTATTCATTCATTTTTTTTTATTATTTTTTTTATTGCAATAATGGGAAATGTTACAACATTGGAGCGTAGCTCCTTACAAAAGCAAATGATAAATAAAAAAGCTAAACAAATCCTAAGCATCTTCATCAGACGAAGAACCAAATGCATTGTGCAGCTTGAGCTTCATGATTTCTTTCCCATAGTAAGCTTTCAATTCGGCCTTTTCAGCTCTCAGCTTGTCAACAACATTCTTCCAATCATCAGGAGTTGGAGCGTTGCTTGTTGAGCCTTCGAGATTTTTCTTGCTTTCTCTAATATACCTCTTGATTGCAGCGTCTTTCTGGCGAATCTTCTCATCTTTACTCATGAGCCATCCATCTTGACAATAGAGAGTTTCTTCGTGATCTTTCACTCTTTTCTTCAACTTTCTATTTTCCACCTCAGTGCTACGAAACTTTTCTTCCCAAGCATCTTTTTCTGTCCTCATTTTAGCTAAAGTGTCTTGGTATTCCTCCATAGCTGGAATGTTGGGTCGTTGAGACACTGCAGGAAACATGGGTTTTTCATAAGCATAAGGCATTTGGAACTCCTTGGCTCTTTTCTTTACCCAGCAGGTGTAGGCGTCCATGGCAATGCAATTTCTTTCCTCACCTTTTTCTTTCCATCGGACGTCGTACCAAGCTCTCATCATTCTTGCTTTCAACTTTTTAGGATTATCCCCTTCTCGGTAGAAGTATCCTTCCACTGAGGGACCAACAGGTTTAACTGAATTTGCATACCCGAGTTGTCGTCGGGCTAGGACCGGATTATAGTTAATTCCTCCTTGTGTACCAATGAGGGGTACGTTGGCGAACTCTCCATAACTATCAATGGTTTCTGTACCACAGCGAGCCAAGGTATACCAACGAATATCATTATTAGTAAGAGACATAAGTCTTCGAGGCCAACGCAAACCTTCTCGGTTTTCCGTGAAAATAGGAGACTCAGGTAAGTGTGAAACAATCCATTTGAACAACAAAGGTGCACAACATACAATGATTCCACCGCCTTGGCGATTCCTATGATGAACAGAGAAATACATGTCACCAAGCAAAGTCGGAACAGGATTTCCAATTAGAAAGATCTTTATGGCATTGATATCAACAAAGTTGTCGACATTGGGAAACAGAACCAACCCATAGATGAGCAAGGCTAGTACAGCTTCAAAGGCTATCATGCTACCAGTTTCGATGAAATCAAAGGCTTTCTTTATTAGGAAGTGTGAGGTTAATCCCGGGAGGTTTCCTTTGGTAGTCCAATTACTCTCTACTTCAGACTTTTTCAAATGGGTACTTGCTGCAATGACGTGTGACTTAGGAATGGCTTCCAAACCATTGAAAGGTATTTTGTCAGACACGGGGATACCCAAGAGATTGGCATATTCTTCCAAGGTCGGTACCAACTGGTAGTCCGGAAAGGTGAAACACCGGTAGACGGGATCATAGAACTGAACCAGAGTTTTGAGAAGTCCTTCATCAACATGAGTGTTCAGGATAGGCAAAAGTTTTCCATAACTTTTCCTAAAATTAGAAGGATCTTGTACAGAAGATGCTAACTCTATCAGTCTTTCTACATCAGGCGCTTTGAAACCGTACTTTTTGGTATACCTTTTTTCCATAACTTAATCCTATAATGTTTGCAAAGAAAATTCTCTAAAAATTTTTGGAAAAATCATGTTTTTTATGGAAAAAGATGGGTTTTTTAATGAATGTATGAATGCATGGATGCGTGGATGCCACATATTCAAACATGGTGAAACAAATATGGTAACGCAAACAGGGTAACGCGAACATGGTAACGCATACATGGTAACACAAACATGGTAACACAAACATGGTAACGCATAGGTTCAAAGGTCCAAAGTCACGAGCATGAGGTCAGAGAACCAAAAATGGGATAGATCTAGTTAATCACCTGCATGACATGTTCTACTGATACGTCAGAGTCTACATTTTTCTTTCGGATATTACCGGCCTTCCACAATTAAACTCATGAGCCAGTAATATTCTCAAGAAAAACTCGTCTGAGCGTGGTTCTCCGCATGACAACTAATCCAAGTCTTCACCTGAATAGTTTCTGCACCACAACCTAATAAGGCCAGGATGGGTTGGGGTTCTACGGTCTCTCAGCTTCTACAGTTCAATGAAAGTAATAATGTCTTCGCTACGAAACATGCTAAACATATATTACCAACAAGGAACCTCCACTGAGCGGAAGGATTCTCACGTGCGCCTGCACATGACTATACCCTCCACCTAATTTCTTATGTGTACTTAATCCGGGTTAGGATTTGTCCATAATGTATCACTTGTAACAGAACCAACGCAAGTAACAGAACCAGAACCACACATATAACAAAAAATGAAATGAAAAATAAAGCAAATAGAATTAACCCTTCCTTTGGAAACAATAAAAAGATGGTCCCCAGTGAAGTCGCCATTTTTCTGTCGCGGGCGAAAAACCGTTTTGTTCCTCTTTTTTGTGGGATGAGACACCTGATGCCTTCTTTGGGCTCGAGTGCTCATAAAAAATGATTTTTCTTTGTTTCGACCAAACTTTTTATTGTTTCCAAAAGAGGAAAAGGAAAAAAGCTGCAATAACCTAAAAGTGGGGGGAGAGATCTTGGGTAAGAGGGTTGGTTATACGAAGGGAAGGTATTAGCACCCAACGTATCTATAGTACTCTATAGGTTTCTTTGCTTTGTTTTTCATTCCATGTTATTGAGAGGTTCTTGTGAAATAGGTGGGACCTAAGGTGTTTGTTTGATTATGCTCGCAAAGATCATCGCGATCCTCTGCATACATATCCCTTAGAGGGAATCAGAGCATATGTAGCTCGGGGTCTACGGGTGCTAAGGTTTGAATGGTGTTTTTTGTTTTGTTTTGCTCGCCAAGGATCGACCTTGTGCCTACGTATTCTCAAAGGGATGTTGAGAAAGTCAGAGCAATCGTAGTTCCCACTTATGCTAGTGGAAGCAAAGGAAAATAGACAAATGTCGTCTAAATGCTAGATGTATCTAATCTATATCATCACATACATCTGTTTGTTTTTGTTTGAAAATCTTTTCATTATAAGCCCGGGGCCATGCCACTTAGGGTGCTTAGAATGATAAAGATGTTTTTGTTGTTTAACCAGCCTTGTGGCAAAAGTTTCAATGAAGTCAGCCTTGTGACAAAAACTTTGATTAATCATCCAGTACGGTGGTAAAACAGTTTGATTGATTAGCCAGCCTTGTGGCAAAAAAGTTTGATTGATTGATTATTTGTGATGATATAGAAGAGATACTCCTAGCATAGAGATGAAAAATGTCTAATCTCCTAGGGTATTTGTTTTGGATATTGGGGATGCTTATAAGAAGCCCGTGGGTCCTTGTACGAAGCCCAAGAGGAGGCTATCCGAGGGTCCTTGCATTGTAAGCCCAAGAGGAGGCTATGGGAGGGACAATCCAGGGTCCTTGCATTGTAAGCCCAAGAGGAGGCTATGGGAGGGACACTCGTTTGTACAAAGCCCAAGGGGAGGCATGGTATAGTTGGTTTGAGCTCTTAGAGCGATTTCACCGGGAAACCATACTCTATGTCCTAACCTAAACTAGGGAGATTCTTTGCACGAAGCCCAATAGGAGGCTATGGGGAACCTAGTGTTGTACTAAGTTGAACAAGCATATATAACACAATCACAAGTATGAACAAGTACGAACAAATATGAACAAGTACATGAACAAATATGAACAGTTATATATAACAAAGTGTGTGTATATAATGGAGTTTATGAAGGAAATATACCTGTAAGCATGATCCATTTGTATACACAGGGCTCGGGACTCACACTCGGGGAGAAGTCCACTTGAGTTTATTCAAAGCTATGTAAACAGGTATTTACAAAGGGGCTTGGGACTTATACCTACATGGAGGCCCATGGTATTTTTGGGAAGATTTAAAGAAACCTTCATTTTTGGTTTGTTATTCAAAGTTTAAAAAAAACACATTGATTGAGATATGTACAAAAGGCGTACAATGAAATACCTAATTTCATGTACTGGAATGGGTATGTACAAAAGGGCTTGGGACTTATACCTACATGGAGGCCCATGGTATTTTTGGAAAGTTTTGTTTCTTTGAAGTTTTATTGTTTTGGAAATGATTTGAAAATTGTTTGAAAAGATTTTATTTTGAAAAATGTTTTATTGTTTTGAAAACTGTACAAAAAGAAAAGAAATGGGACTTACACTCTCTAATATTCGAGAGGCCCCACTTCGTTTTGAAAATCAATTGATCAATTAAAAAGATTTAATCAAAAAGAAATGGCTTATGGTTTTGAAAAAGAATCGCGATCGCTCGTCTTAAAACGATTTGAATTTGACAAAAGTCAACTTAATTAAGTTAAAACAAGTTTTAATGCTTAATTAAGACCTAAATGATTAGGGTTTGATCACAAAAAATATTTACAAGTGATTAGGTTAAAAATTAAATGAAAAACAATATTAAAGTATTAAAAAACACTTAAAAATGTATCATTTTAAACCTAATTAAAAACATATTAAATAAATCTTTTTTTGTGATTTTTTTTGATATTGTCAAAATATGTATATTAAATAAGAGGTGTGTAAAAAATGAAGAAAAAATAAGTTGATTTGATTGGTTAAATTAAATGATGAAGTTGTGAAGAATTTGAAGGAAAAAAGTGATAAAAAAAATAAGCTTTTGGTCTCACCAGGGTTTGAACCCACGCCCTCTCTCTCACCAGCCAAAACTCTTGCCAACTGAGCCACGCTTGTGGCTTGTAATACATACGCTTCCATTTAATTATATATTAAACTTAACATTTGAAATTTCTGAATCAAAAATGGCGCCAAGAACACACCTTCAACTGAATTTTGAAAATCTCCAAAACTGTGTTGTTTTGATCAAGTAAAGGGTCTATCTCACTCGGTTTTTCACGAGGAACATGATGGTGCCCTCATAATTCATTTATTTTTGCTCTAAGGGGGTCAATTTTCGCATGAACATGAAGAACCCTAGAACTGAAATTCAATGTGAAATCGTGTATGTGCAAGTTATGATGCAATTGATTGAGGGTTAATGATCCTCATAGGTGCAGAAACAAGATGGTATGCTCACATTTCATTTATGATGCGTGCAAGTATGAGTTTGAAGTTCATGAGCACTTACCTTAAAAACGGCACAACTGAGAATCGAATTCTTGCTTGGAGGTGTTACAGAAGTTGTTTGATGATCTGGATAGCTTCAATGGACCTTATGGAAGGTGTCTGGATGCTTGGAACCATCTGAATTCATCTGGGCATGGCCATGGTACCCGATCTGCATAAGCTTCAAGAGTGAATCGAATTTGATGATTCTGAGGTTATTGGCTATATGTGATGGATTGGATAGTTCATATGTGATATATGGATGATGTTAGAAGTGGTAGTTTGGACAGAATTGAGCCTGAACAAAAATTGGCATGATAAGTCTCATGTTATGCATATTTGGAGGTGAGATGATGATTTTGAGTTTTCAGGTGTTTTGGGGTGTATGAGTGATTCAGACACATCATATATGACATTTAGAAGTTGTGGGAAGCATCACTTTGTTCAGAACTTGCAAGGTTTGGAGGTTGAGTTTTCTACCTCACTTTGAAACACATGACTTGTAATTCAAGAAAGAAGAGAGAAAACCTATAATTGTGAGGTTTTGGTGTGAATTGAAGAGTGGAAATGACCTCTATTTATAGGCCATGAGTTCTGAATGCAGAGCTTTGCAACTTGCTCAAGAATTGGTGATTTGGCATTTGGAGATAAAGTGGAATCTTTACATTTAATGCAAATGGTTAAAGTAACTAAACCATGGTTATTTTGGCCAAGCTTCTTATCTCTTTCCATTCTGATCTCAAATCAGAAAATATCATTCAATCATTGCTTCTATGCATCATTACTTGGTCCATTTGGCAATTTGGCTCATAACTTTGGCAAAATGACTTGAAATTTCAAGTGAAAAGCTCACTAATGGCAAAATTTAAAACCATAGCTACACTTCAAATTTTTTCATGCTCTTGGACATTTTGGAAAGCTCATATTACACACTTCAAAACCCTAGTTGAAAGTTTCTTCAACATCTTTAAGGAAATGGGTGAAAAAGATCCATGAACTTTGAAGAAAATGAGATTTCAAGTGAAATTTTCAAAAGATGCCAACTTTGAAGCTCCATATCTCTTAAATGGTTGATCTTATGGAAAAAATTTATATGTGTCAAAGTTGTTTATTGGATCAAAATCTACAACTTTCATGTTGGAAGTTTTTTTCAGTTTGTAGGTGAAATTTTGAGTTATTCCTCTCCAAAGTTTGGAAAAAACCATGAAAAACACTTAGAAATTTTTCTAAGTATGGAAAGTCAAACTTTTGACTTTTTGATTCTTGATTGATTTTCTTGATTTTTCTTGATCAAATGACTTCATACTTCATATATTGATGATTTAAAACTTCAAAAGTCATGGTTGACCAAAATTCCTCAAAAGTCAATGGTGTTCTTGTACAGTTGACTTTTTTTAGTCGAATCGCGTTTCTGGAGATTTCAAATGAAACAGGCTATCCTCACCATATGAATGGTATGAATGGATCACATTGAAGCATTAGAGGATATTGAGCCATGGTTTGAGTTGTGGCACCATGTCCTGATTAAAAAGTCAGTTGTTCAGTGCATTAGGTCAAAAACCCTAATTGTCGACCTGATGAAATTGATGACTGTGGATCTTGAATTGAGATACAATTTCCATTGTATGTTGTCATAGGGATTATTTGAGAATGATTGAAACATTTGATTGACTTCCTGGGGATTTTTAGGGTTTCCCAAATGTGATCCCTGATTTTAGTCCCTGATAGTTCAAAACCCTGATCTGAGGATTTGTCTGATCAATCTTTGTGTAGGAGATGTTATGAGCCAATGGATTAGGTCAAAATGATGCACTTGAGGTCTTGATATCATGTCCCAAGCCATTAGGTCAAATTCTGAGCAAAAGTCAGGAGTATGCTATCTTCAGGCAAAACCCTAATTCAGTCGATTCAAAGCTGTTGAGCTTGTTGAAGTGAATCTCTGAGGACCAAATGTTGATTGTTGATGAAGATGGTTCTTTTGAGATGAAGGGAGAACAAAACCCTAATTGATTGTTACTTGTACTGATGAGTGACTTCTTGATTAAACCCTGCTGAGTCACAAGTAGCAAACACAAACTATGCAATTTGTTAGAGATGCAAATGATGCATATGCAAAGATATGAGGTGGTATCTTAGGTCAAAAATTGGGGTATGACAATTTCCACCATGACATGAGAATTGAGGAAGATTCCCAAAACAAGAACATGTGATTATGTAATGATTACATTTGGGAATTTATGGCAAATTGATGAATCACCCAAGGAATCTTCTCACCAACCAATTAGAGCTCACTCTGCATCATAAATGTTCCCTAAGATCAGATAGGATCAATGGATGAGGGGCTGGCTCGAAATTGCAATGATCACTCTTGGATATTCCTTGAAATTTCTTCATGGCTAAGAAACCAAACTCACTTCACTAAGCAAGCTCACTATACACAATTGCTCTGAATCAATTGCCTATAAATAGAGGGCTCTTTATCATTCAGAAAACACACCAAAGCAACCATATTCCTTGCTTTCTCTTTCTCTTCTCATGCTTATGGTTTTTCAAAGTTCTTTGGCAAGAAGAATCGTTTTCTTCAAACCAGAGCTTATCTTTGGAAAGTAAGCATTCTAACATCTCAAAGGGGTTCATTTGAGGTGATCCAAGCACCTGGATCACTTCTGTAAGTGGAGGAACGCCATTGTTGCTCTCACTTTGGAGCTGTTGCAGTTGGAGGTCCATAGAGCAATTCAGAAGGTTTTAAACAAAGCCAAGCATCCAGACGTGTTCCCCAGGTCATAGTGAAGCTGTTCAGATGGCTGCAGCTCATCTGTAACTCAAGATTCATCACTCTCCATGTCCACTTGAAGCTCAAATCGAGGGAGGTCCATAGAGCAATTCAGGAGAATTGAAGTTACAATAAGCATTCAGTTAGCATCACTGAGTCCCAAGGAAGCTTTTGGGATCATTCATACAAGCCCAGGTGCTCTCTATCATCCTCACGACCTCCATTTTCAGAGGTAAGTTTCTGAACTCCATCTCTTTAATTTAAGTACTCTTTGTGATAAAGCTCGATTCTATCTTGTTCAGCATCATCAGAGGATTGAAAACCCTCTATCATCATTCATTTATTCATCTTGTTTATCATTTAATTTCAAATTTAGGGTTCATGTGTTCTTAGAGTTCTCTGAGAAATTAGGTAGCTATAGTTAATATAAATAAATGTTAGTTACATATCTGGATTCGTGAGGAAATTTAGAACAAGATTGATGTTTACATCATGCCATTTAGTTGAGAAACCAGAGAGTTAGGAATTTGAAAATCTTTGAGCTCGAGGAAGAAGACGACTATGGCCATGGCGCGCAAAATTCAAATCTCTGGGCAAAGTTTATTTTATTTTTAATGATAGGCGTTTTCTAAACGAATGAATAACTTGCCCTAGTGGCCTCACATGCGCTCTTAGTCTCCTCATGCCTCAAGTCTGGGGTTCGAATCCCCCTCGCCTCAGACTTTTTGTTTCTTTTATTTTTCCATGATTTACCACTTGTTTGAAAATATAATGAACTGGATGTGTATCATAAACACCAAGCGCGCGTTGGCCTAGTGGTGTTATTTTGAGCTGGTAACTTAGAGGGCGTGTGTTCAAACCTTGGAGGAGACAAACCCAATTTTTTACCACTATTTTTCTTTGTTTTATTCACAAACTTCACACAATTATTTAACCTATCAAAAATATCCATTTTCACCTCATTTTTCACACACTTGTTATTTAATATATCTATTTTGTGAATAATCAAAAAAATCATAAAAATATTATTTATTTCATATATTTTTATTAGGTTTAAAATAGTATGTTTTAAGTGTTTTCTTAAATGCTTTGAAAATATATATATTCATTTTGTTTTAACCTAATTATTTTGTGAATAACTTTATGATAAAACCCTAAATTATTTAGGTCTTAATTAGGTATAGATTTCATCTTTGTCTTAATTAAGTTGACTTTTGTCAATATTCAAAACTGTTTTCAGTCTCCGATTAAATAGATGATTAAGGTTTTCAAACAACAAAACCTTATATCATTTCAGATCATTTTTAACTGTTTTCATAAACAGTAAATCTTTTTTTATATGGGCCTCTAATAGAGTGTAAGACCCAACACCTTCTTTCTTTTCATAGTTTGTTTTCAAAAACTATATTTTCAAAATCTCCTTTCTGTTTTCAAAAACATTCTTCTGGTATTTGAAGGGCATTATTCCCGGTGAAACTCTTCAGATACCTATGTGACCTTTGTCCATCTTCACTTCTTCTGTTTTCAAAACCTTTAACTGTTTATAATAAATATTCAATTGTTATCAAAACAACAAAAAATACTGGTAAGGCTTTGTACATACTTCTTCAAAGGCCTCCACTCCATCCAGGTTAGGCTTTACAAGCTTTCAATTTACAGTCTTTATTTAAATTACTGTCAAATATAAACTGTGCATATATTTGTTTAGAACTATGTTTGAGTGTAAACCCTAGGACAGTTAAACTATATATATATTATAGGAATATGACCTAGGATTGAGAATGTCTTCCCGGTGAAGGCTCTTTCCTAATTAGAGATCTGTAGTTCAAACCCCCAAGATGAATTATTCCCGGTGAAACATCTTGGCAAAAACCTTAAAACCCAAAATAGGACACATCCACCCAAAAAGGAATTATTCCCGGTGAAACCTCTTACCCATTTGCTTAGAGCCAAAATAAGTTCAAAACTACATAGCTTTCTCTTGTGCTATAACAAGGACCCTCGATGACCCTCGATTAGCCTCCTCTTGGGCTTTGTACAAGGACCCACAGGCTTCTTGAAAGCATTTCCAGCTTCCTCTTGAGCTTGTATACAAGGACCCACCAGGTTTCTTATAAACATAGGAACATGTCTTTAGTCATCTTTTAACCTACCCTGGTGAGTTTCTTCCAATTTAAACCAGACTTTAAACAAGCTAAGTTTGTCTCAATTTTACATTGAGTACACCTTTTGGAATGAGAGGCATGGAAAGTCTCTGTCACCCTTATCTTCATCAATTTTCCTTAGCAGAGTCTAGGATCCATGTTTGCTTATCCTCAGCAAGAGTCAGCCTTCATCTTGGGCTTTAAACAAGAAGTCTCCACTAGATAATCTTTCTGCCAATCATTTTAACAAAAACCCCTGGAAAGGGTTAGCCTCCAAAATCACTTCTTCAAAAACCAAAGATTCATTTCTCTTAGGAGATAATTTCCCCAAAAGAGTCAAAACCCCTGGAAAGGGTCAACCTCCAAAAACATGATAAAAATCAGTCTTTTAACAGACAATTTCTCCAGCTGAGTCAAAACCCCTGGAAAGGGTTAGCTTCCAAAATCACTCCTTCAAATTCAAAGACTCATTCCTTTAAAAGATAAATTCCCTAAAAAAGTGTCAGCCTCAATTCTGGGCTTTGTACAGAACACCAAAAAACTCCTTAGTTTAAATTTTCTCCAGTAGAGTTATCATTTCAATAAGTCAATAAATCAATCAAAAAGCCTCAAGCTTGGGCCTCATGCAAGCCAGCTAAAGTCAAATCTTTTATACAGTAGATAGACACAGCTTATCTCTATAGAGAGATATTTTTACTACTCTACCACATTCAAACAAACATTACATTTTATTTCAATTTCAATCAAGTCTCCCATTTAGGATTTTGAAAGGCATGAGCTGGCAGTAAAACCCAGACATGTGGTAACTTTCCCTAATTTGGATGAGCATCTTTCTTTCATTTAAGAGGCATTTGACTGGTATACTTGCACATATACAAGTAAGGTCCCCCTCTTGAATGAAATGAATTCAGTTATTTTGTCACTCTTTTAATGTTTGTGGTGGAATAGTAGAAATACCTCTCTGTAAAGATAAATTCATGTCTCTTTACTGTAAACAGAGATTTAATTCAAGCTTCAACCTTGAGCTTCAAGCAAGGCACCCAAAAATAATTAGTAATTAATTAGTTCCCCGAACTACATTAAGCTCTGACTTCCACTAGGGATATGTAGGCATGAGGTTCACAAGGAATCTCAGTGAGCTAATAAAATACCAAAAATAGTCAGTCTGTCTGTCTTTCTTTTATTCAATTCAATTCCTTCTCCTAATAAAAAGGAGAAAAATTCCCAATAATCATTAGCAGCACAAACACATTTAGACACAGAGAAGGTTCCTGTAGAGTACTACAGATATGTAGGGTGTTTAAACACTTCCCTATGTATAACCGACCTCCCGGACTCCAGAATTTCTAGTCTAGGTGAAATCCCCACACTTAACAAACTCTTAGGGTTTAGTTGAGATCTTTTTTTCCCTTTCCTACTCGTAGGACAATAAGAAAGTTCGTGTGATATCGTAGGAAGAACTGAAATAAAATTCCTCCCACCACGGGGCGCATTCTCCTTCCAAATTTCGCGTGAAGGGTCTAGCGTGCCGTCCTCCCAAGTGAAACGGGGAGGTAAAAAAAACGACAACCATAATTAGGTTTTTTTACCCATTAGATTTTTTTATCCATTAGGTTTTTTTACCCATTAGTTTTTTTTACCCATTAGGTTTTTTTACTCATTAGGTAGGTGTTGCCCAGGTGTTGTTAATTAACCTGCGCATGAATTTTTAACCCATTAGGTTTTTTAACCGATTTAATTAATTAGGTTTTAACCAATAATTAATCAAACAATTTAGAATTAGGGTTAATTAGCTTTAATTAGGTTTCCACCTTATAACCCTATTTTTCTCAAATCTTAATTTCATTCTATTTTCATCGATTCTTCAATTTTTTCCTCGCGCGTTTAATTATTTTTAATTATGTATCTGTTCAAAGGTTGTAATAATTAATTAGTTTTATTTTCTGCATATATTATTAATTATTATGTAACTGTCCCAAAGCCTTGTAATAATTGTAGGTTTTAATTTTCGCGCTCGTTTCTTCCACTATTATGTAACTGCCCCAAAGCCTTGTAATAACATAGGACTTTACTTTTCTGCTTTTACTTTCCGCACCTATAAACTGCTATAAACCATTTAGATGTATGTTAATAGGATTGTATGGCAAGACTAAAATTGAACATAGAATAACCCTAATTTTCAGGATTAAATAAATCAACCATTTTTGTTCACACACTCACCTTTAGGGTAATCCTCTCTCTTGTTGTCTTTCGATGAATAATAGTCAAGTCCCTCGAGCGTAGGGATACCTTAGAAAATTTTGCCTTTGATTTAAATCATCATATTCCCTCCGATTTAAAGATCACGGTCCATTCGATGTTGCCTACGATATAAATGATCTCGTCCCTCGATTAAATAACGATAGTCCCTTCGAATGCTAAGGTATCCTTACTTGTTGCCTTTTATGACTATTCACATCCAATGCATAGGAAAAGGTGTAGGAGTTGATGCAGCAGTTGGTGTATCAACCATATTGACTTAGCGTCTTTCTCTTCCTGAATCTTTTTCTAACACGGTTAAGTGCTTGCACCTAGAACCGGCGCTCTGATACCAATTGAAGGATAGAAAAACACTTAGAAAGGGGGGGTTTGAATAAGTGTGACTTTAAAAACTCTTAAGATGAAAACAATTAACATAATTATTTTTATCCTGGTTCGTTGTTAACGAAACTACTCAAGTTCACCCCCTTAGAGTGATTTACCTCAACTGAGGATTTAATCCACTAATCAATCTTGATTACAATGGTTTTCCAATTAGATACCCTCTAAGTCTTCTAGAGTATACTGATCTCACTGATCACTCTAGGAACCTTTTACAATCAATGTAAAATAAATGTTTACAAAAGTATTGAAATGCTTCTTAGAAAGCTATAATCACAACTGTGATATTTCTCTTAAGTTCTAAGCTTAACTCTCGCTAAGATATTACAATAGTTGTGAGGTTGAAGATGAAGTTCGTGAGTAATGAATTCAGCAGCGTTTCAGTATTTTGCAAGAGTTATTCATATCTACTTCTGATCAGAACTTCATATTTATAGGCTTTTTGAGAAGATGATCGTTGGCAGCATTTAATGCATTGCGTGTCCCGTACAGCTCTACATTTAATGTTTCACACTTTTGTCAACTACCTCGAGCCTTGCTTTTGCTGCTTTTACTGACTTTGCCTTTAGTAGCTTCTAATGTTCCTTTTGTCAGTCAGCGTAACCTGTCATCTTGTACTTGCTTCTGATCTAATGTTTGTAGATACAACATTTGAATAATCAGAGTCAAACAGCTTGGTGCAGAGCATCTTCTTGTCTTCTGACTTTGAAATGCTTGAGCGTGATACCATAAGAACTTCAGTGCTTTTGCTTCTGATCTCATGTTCTTCTGATGCTTCATACACCATGTTCTGATTTTGCTTGACCATCTTCTGATGTCTTGCGAGAGCATGTTCTGATGCTGCAATATTGAACCTTCTGAGTCAGTGCTTATGAGCGCTGAATTGTGCATACTCTTTATATATTTCCTAAAATGGAAAATGTAAATGATTAGAGTACCACATTGTCTTATACAAAATTCATATACATTGTTATCATCAAAACAAGAATATTGATCAGAACAAATCTTTTTCTAACACATATTACTTTATGACCTTCATTGATGATTGTTCTCCGAAAACATGGGCTTATACCTTGAAGACGAAAGATCAAGTGTTAGATACCTTTAAGTCATTTCAAGCATCGGTTGAAAGAGAAATGGGAAAAAAGCTCAAGTGTATCCGAACCGATATTGGGGGAGAGTATATAGGACCTTACAACAAGTATTGTCAAGATCAGGGTATACGTCATCAAAATTCTGCATCAAAGGCACCATGTAACACCCCATAAAATTCTTTATTTAATTTAATTAATTTTGGATTAAATATTAGAATTATTTGAGTTAACTGAGAATAATGGAAATAATGAGGCTAATGGGCCAGGGTCGCGTGAAGTAGAAGGGGGGTGTCAGTGGTGAAGCCCATTACTAATGATAAGCTTATTTTCATAAAACAGAAGGAGTTGTGGAATAGAGAGAATTACAGCGTTTGGGAAAAGAAGTCTGAACGTGAAAAGAGGAGAAGAGCGAAGAAGAGCGAAGAATCAACCTTCAGGTAAGGGGGGACTCTTCCGTTTATCTTCTATTATGGGATTATAGGTAGTATGATAGAATTTGATCGTGTTATTCGGATCAATTGGGTTATGCTTAGGTTGTAGAAATGTTAGGTTTTTGGGGGAATTGATTTATAATGAATTGTATTGATCGTGTGTGGTGATAATTGGATGGTTGAATGTATTATAAATGTGTTATAATATGTGTTATTTCACAGTATGCGAAATCTGGTTGGAGTGAGTTTGGTTTGGTAGTGATTCGGTGAAAGAGGGATGAAATCGCAGGCTGTTTTCTGCTATTCGGAGCGCTGGAAATCGCCAGTTCGCGCCGCGTCCAGGAGTTGGCGCCGCGAACTGCTTGGCAGAAGGCCAGGAAGTTTTTGTTGTGCTCAGTACGCGCCGCGAGAGTATGGCCGCGCCGCGAAGGCGTAGTTTCTTCTCGTTCTGCGCCGCGAAACCTTGGTTGCGCCACGGAGGCGTTGTTCCAATTCGTTCCGCGCCGCGAATGTGTGTGGCGCCGCATGCTGTTAGTCGTTGCGACAGGTCGTTTTGAAAAGTTTAAAAATGTGTAACTTTTAAACCGTAAGCCGGATTTTGGTGCCGTTTCGAGTACAGTGAAGCTAATCAAATAACTCATATACTCAAATGGTGTTTTGAGTTGTGGCTTGAATATTTTTTTAAAACACTCGATCTTATTTGTTGTGGTGGGATATGCTTATAGGTTCACTAATGAATGTCTTACCTGTATGATGACGTGGTTATAATTGGTGTTTAGTATACATGTATTGTTGGTATGAAATATGTGTTTTATTGATGATTATGACATTGATCGATGTATGTGGGTGATGAGCATTTTATGGTTGATGCATGCATTCATAATCATTTGGTGGCTGGTCCTTGACGATGGTGGATCAGTGGTAGCTAATTCCCATTGTGTGGAATTAGTGAGTGGGTGTTACCGTATCCTTGACGATGGTGGGTCGGTGAGTTGGGTTATCCCAGATTTTGGTACCACATGCATGTAGTTGCATTGCATTAGGTTGTTTTGCTATTATAACATGAATGGAAGATTGTCCAATGTTATAATATGTGTTAATTTGGTTGTTTGCTTGCTGATTGTATGGTTTGAATCTGATCATAACTGTGATTGGGTGAATGGCATGTGAAATGATATTTTATTATCTATATCTTATAACATTAGTTAAATGTGAATGAGACTCACCCTTACTGTTGTTATTTTTCAGATTGAGGAGTAGCTCTCGTACTTGGTGAGGATTAGCTCGTCAAGTAGTTCGTTAGAGTCAGTTGGGTCCGTGTCATGCTCTGGTCGTGTAACACTGGGGGCGTCGTTTAGAGTTACTTGTTAAACTTTTATTTTGGATGGATTTTATGTTAACGTCTTAAGTTTGTGACTTGGCTGTTTGTTATTCAGATGTTAAAGATAATTCCGCTGTGTTAAACATGATGATCTGAATAAATTTGGTTGACGTTCTCTTTTATGGCATGACATGAGTACTATTGTTTAATTATTTGGAAGTTGTAATGCCCTTTTCATGTTTACTCTGATTATTATTTATTATTTATTATTTATGCGGGGTATTAGAAGGGTGTTACAATAGTGGTATCAGAGCATAGTCGGTCGTTTGAGTCAGAGTCTTAGTGTCGGTTGATCCCTCGTATGCGATTAGTGTAAGATTGACACTGTCGATACTTCTTGTTCTAATAAATATTGTTTGATATTTAGCAGAACAATGGCCGGAAGAGGAGGAAGGAACGACGACGCGATTGCTGAGGCTCTCGGTATGATTGCTGGTGTGTTAGGGGGGAATGCCAATGAAGCTGGAATTGGTGCTGACAGGCAGCTGAATAGTTTTCAGAGGAACAACCCTCCGTTGTTCAAAGGCACTCACGATCCCGAAGGCGCCCAGAAGTGGCTGAAGGAAATTGAAAGGATCTTCCGGGTGATTGATTGTGACGAAAATCTGAAGGTGAGATATGGGACTCACATGCTGTCTGAAGAAGCTGATGATTGGTGGATGGCTAGTAGGGACGAACTGCAAGCTGCAGGTGTTGCAATCACTTGGGCTGTGTTCAAGAGAGAATTCTTGCGGAGGTACTTTCCTGAGGATGTTAGAGGCAGGAAAGAGATTGAATTTTTGGAGCTGACACAAGGTAACATGACTGTGCCAGAGTATGCGTCCAAGTTTGTTGAGCTAGCAAAGTATTATGTCCACTACAATAATGATGAGGCTAGTGAATTCTCGAAGTGTGTTAAGTTTGAGAATGGTCTCCGTGATGAGATTAAGCAGGGTATCAGATACCAGAGGATTCGCAGGTTTGTCGATTTGGTTGACTGCAGCCGAATCTTTGAAGAGGACAATATTAAACTGAAGTCGTCACACTCTCGCGAGTTAGTCGACAGGAAAGGGAAAAAGCATATGGATCGTGGTAAGCCATATGGTAAGGGTAATCAGAAAGCTGGAGGCTGGAAGAAGCCTAGTGGGGGAGACTCTAGTGCCCCTATTAAGTGCTTCAAGTGTGGAGAACCTGGACATCGCATTCACGAGTGCAAAAGTGAGGAAAAGAAGTGCTATAGATGTGGAAAGGCAGGTCACATTGCTATTGAGTGCAAGGGGAACACTGTAACTTGTTTCAACTGCGGGGAAGAAGGTCATATTAGTCCTAAGTGTCCTAAGCCGAGGAAGAATCAAGCTGGTGGTAAGGTGTTCGCCTTATCTGGTTCAGAGACTACCCCAGAGGATCGGTTGATTAAAGGTACGTGTTTTATCCCTGGCACTCCTTTAATTGCAATAATAGATACTGGAGCAACTCACTCGTTTATTTCATTGGATTGTGCTAAGCGACTGAATTTGGAAATATCTGAGATTAATGGAAGTATGATCATTGACACTCCTGCGTCGGGTTCAGTGACTACTTCGTTTGCTTGTTTGAACTGTCCAATTGATATTTTTGGTAGAAAATTCGGAATGGACTTAGTGTGCCTTCCGTTGGAACAACTGGATGTTATCCTGGGCATGAATTGGTTGCAATTTAACCGGGTTCATATCAACTGTTTCACGAAAACGGTTATTTTTCCTGATGATGTCAGTGTTGAGGACTTGGAGATGACGGCTAGACAAGTGGATAAAGCAATGAAGGACGGAGCTGCCGTGTTTATGTTGATTGCGTCCATGGAAGTGAAAGAGAAAGCGGTGAGTAGTGACTTACCGGTAGTATGTGAATTTCCGGAAGTTTTCCCAGAAGACGTAAGAGAATTACCGCCAGAGAGGGAGGTGGATTTTGCTATTGAATTAATTCCGGGAACTAGTCCTGTGTCGATGGCACCTTATCGTATGTCGGCATCGGAATTGACTGAGTTGAAGAGTCAATTGGAAGAGTTACTTGAGAAGAAATTTATTCGCCCTAGTGTCTCACCGTGGGGTGCACCGGTGTTACTAGTGAAGAAGAAAGAAGGTTCAATGAGGTTGTGTGTGGATTATAGACAACTAAACAAGGTTACTATCAAGAATCGGTATCCCTTGCCGAGGATTGATGATTTGATGGATCAACTAGTTGGAGCATGTGTGTTAAGCAAAATTGACTTGAGGTCGGGATATCATCAGATTCGGGTGAAGACGGGCGATATTCAGAAAACAGCATTTAGAACGAGGTATGGTCATTACGAATATACAGTGATGCCATTTGGAGTAACCAATGCGCCGGGGGTTTTCATGGAGTATATGAATAGGATCTTCCATCCTTTTCTGGATCAGTTCGTAGTAGTATTTATTGATGATATTCTAATATATTCTAAGAATGAAAAAGAGCATGCGGATCATCTTAGAGTGGTATTGGAACTATTGAAGGAAAAGAAACTTTATGCAAAACTGTCAAAGTGTGAGTTCTGGTTAAAGGAAGTGAGCTTTCTTGGGCATGTAATTTCTAAGGATGGTATTGCCGTTGACCCAACGAAAGTAGAAGCAGTGTCTCAGTGGGAAGCTCCGAAGTCAGTTTCCGAGATCCGTAGTTTCCTTGGTCTTGCGGGTTACTATAGAAAGTTCATTGAAGGTTTTTCAAAGTTAGCGTTGCCGTTAACTAAGTTGACTAGGAAGGGTCAAGCTTTCGTCTGGGATTCGAAATGTGAAGAAGGATTCCAAGAGTTGAAGAAGAGGTTAACTAGTGCGCCGATCTTGATTTTGCCGAATCCGGCGGAATCTTTTGTTGTTTATTGTGATGCTTCGTTGTCAGGATTAGGGGGTGTACTAATGCAGAATCAACAGGTAGTCGCTTATGCGTCGAGACAACTCAAAGTGCACGAGAGAAACTATCCGACTCATGACTTAGAATTGGCAGCAGTGGTATTTGTGTTGAAATTGTGGAGGCATTACCTATATGGTTCAAGGTTTGAAGTATTTAGCGATCACAAGAGTTTGAAGTACCTCTTTGACCAAAAAGAGCTGAATATGAGACAAAGAAGATGGTTAGAATTTCTCAAGGATTATGATTTTGAACTGAATTATCATCCGGGTAGAGCAAATGTTGTTGCCGATGCATTGAGTAGGAAGTCCTTGCATATGTCTATGCTTATGGTGAGAGAATTGGATTTAATTGAGCAATTCCGAGATTTGAGTTTAGTATGTGAAGACACTCCTACCAGTGTTAAATTGGGTATGCTGAAGCTGACTAGTAGCATTCTTGAGGAAATTCGAGAAGGTCAGAAGACCGATGTAGAGTTGGTTGATAAGTTGACTCTGATTAACCAAGATAAAGGAGGTGAATTCAGAATCGATGAGAATGGTATAATGAGGTTTGGTAATCGTGTTTGTGTTCCTGATGTTGTCGAATTGAGGAAGAGTATTCTTGAAGAAGGACATCGTAGCGGATTGAGTATTCATCCTGGTGCTACCAAGATGTATCATGACTTAAGGAAGCTGTTTTGGTGGCCTGGAATGAAAAAGGAAATAGCTGAATTTGTCTATGCTTGTTTGACTTGCCAGAAGTCGAAGATTGAGCATCAGAAACCGTATGGAGCTATGCAACCGTTATTTATTCCAGAATGGAAGTGGGATAGTATATCTATGGATTTTGTTTCAGGTTTGCCGAGGACGGTGAAGAATTGTGAAGCTATTTGGGTTATTGTAGACAGGTTGACAAAGTCTGCTCACTTTATACCAATGAGAATGGATTACCCAATGGAGAAGCTGGCTCAATTGTATATTGAAAGGATAGTGAGTTTACATGGTATTCCTTCGAGTATCGTGTCAGATAGAGATCCAAGGTTTACATCCAGATTCTGGGAAGGTTTGCAGAAGGCTTTGGGTACTAAGCTGAGATTGAGTTCTGCTTATCATCCACAGACGGATGGACAGACAGAAAGAACTATTCAATCACTAGAAGATTTGTTGCGTGCTTGTGTGTTGGAAAAGGGCGGTGCTTGGGATAGTTATCTACCCTTGATCGAATTTACTTACAATAATAGTTTTCACTCAAGTATTGGTATGGCTCCGTTTGAAGCTTTGTATGGTCGGAGGTGTAGAACGCCTTTATGTTGGTACGAATCTGGCGAAAGTGCTGTGATTGGGCCGGAAATTGTTCAGGAGACAACAGAAAGGATTAAGATGATTCAGGAGAAGATGAAGACTTCTCAGAGTCGGCAGAAGAGTTATCATGATAAAAGAAGAAGGACACTTGAATTTCAAGAAGGAGATCATGTGTTCTTGAGGGTGGCCCCTACAACTGGTGTTGGTAGAGCACTGAAGTCAAGGAAGTTGACTCTGCGTTTTATTGGTCCGTTTCAAATTACGGAGAGGGTTGGAGAAGTGGCGTATCGCATTGCGTTGCCACCGACACTTGCGAATCTGCATGATGTATTCCATGTATCACAGTTGAGGAAGTACATTGCTGATCCATCTCATGTGATCCAAGTCGATGATGTGCAGGTAAAGGATAATCTGACAGTTGAAAACTTACCTATGAGGATTGAAGATCGGAAGGTGAAACAATTGCGTGGCAAGGAGATAGCATTAGTCAGAGTAGCTTGGGGAGGACCAGCCGGTGGAAATGTTACGTGGGAGTTGGAGAGCCAGATGAAGGACTCCTACCCAGAACTCTTTGCCTAAGGTATGTTTTCGAGGACGAAAACTTTTCTAGTGGGGGAGAGTTGTAACACCCCATAAAATTCTTTATTTAATTTAATTAATTTTGGATTAAATATTAGAATTATTTGAGTTAACTGAGAATAATGGAAATAATGAGGCTAATGGGCCAGGGTCGCGTGTAGTAGAAGGGGGGGTGTCAGTGGTGAAGCCCATTACTAATGATAAGCTTATTTTCATAAAACAGAAGGAGTTGTGGAATAGAGAGAATTACAGCGTTTGGGAAAAGAAGTCTGAACGTGAAAAGAGGAGAAGAGCGAAGAAGAGCGAAGAATCAACCTTCAGGTAAGGGGGGACTCTTCCGTTTATCTTCTATTATGGAATTATAGGTAGTATGATAGAATTTGATCGTGTTATTCGGATCAATTGGGTTATGCTTAGGTTGTAGAAATGTTAGGTTTTTGGGGGAATTGATTTATAATGAATTGTATTGATCGTGTGTGGTGATAATTGGATGGTTGAATGTATTATAAATGTGTTATAATATGTGTTATTTCACTGTATGCGAAATCTGGTTGGAGTGAGTTTGGTTTGGTAGTGATTCAGTGAAAGAGGGATGAAATCGCAGGCTGTTTTCTGCTATTCGGAGCGCTGGAAATCGCCAGTTCGCGCCGCGTCCAGGAGTTGGCGCCGCGAACTGCTTGGCAGAAGGCCAGGAAGTTTTTGTTGTGCTCAGTACGCGCCGCGAGAGTATGGCCACGCCGCGAAGGCGTAGTTTCTTCTCGTTCCGCGCCGCGAAACCTTGGTTACGCCGCGAAGGCGTTGTTCCGATTCGTTCCGCGCCGCGAATGTGTGTGGCGCCGCGTGCTGTTAGTCGTTGCGACAGGTCGTTTTAAAAAGTTTAAAAATGTGTAACTTTTAAACCGTAAGCCGGATTTTGGTGCCGTTTCGAGTACAGTGAAGCTAATCAAATAATTTATATACTCAAATGGTGTTTTGAGTTGTGGCTTGAATATTTTTTTAAAACACTCGATCTTATTTGTTGTGGTGGGATATGCTTATAGGTTCACTAATGAATGTCTTACCTGTATGATGACGTGGTTATAACTGGTGTTTATTATACATGTATTGTTGGTATGAAATATGTGTTTTATTGATGATTATGACATTGATCGATGTATGTGGGTGATGAGCATGTTATGGTTGATGCATGCATTCATAATCATTTGGTGGCTGGTCCTTGACGATGGTGGATCAGTGGTAGCTAATTCCCATTGTGTGGAATTAGTGAGTGGGTGTTACCGTATCCTTGACGATGGTGGGTCGGTGAGTTGGGTTATCCCAGATTTTGGTACCACATGCATGTAGTTGCATTGCATTAGGTTGTTTTGCTATTATAACATGAATGGAAGATTGTCCAATGTTATAATATGTGTTAATTTGGTTGTTTGCTTGCTGATTGTATGGTTTGAATCTGATCATAACTGTGATTGGGTGAATGGCATGTGAAATGATATTTTATTATCTATATCTTATAACATTAGTTAAATGTGAATGAGACTCACCCTTACTGTTGTTATTTTTCAGATTGAGGAGTAGCTCTCGTACTTGGTGAGGATTAGCTCGTCAAGTAGTTCGTTAGAGTCAGTTGGGTCCGTGTCATGCTCTGGTCGTGTAACACTGGGGGCGTCGTTTAGAGTTACTTGTTAAACTTTTATTTTGGATGGATTTTATGTTAACGTCTTAAGTTTGTGACTTGGCTGTTTGTTATTCAGATGTTAAAGATAATTCCGCTGTGTTAAACATGATGATCTGAATAAATTTGGTTGACGTTCTCTTTTATGGCATGACATGAGTACTATTGTTTAATTATTTGGAAGTTGTAATGCCCTTTTCATGTTTACTCTGATTATTATTTATTATTTATTATTTATGCGGGGTATTAGAAGGGTGTTACACACCACAATTGAATGGGTTAGCCGAAAGAATGAATATAACTTTGGTGGAAAGGGTGAGATGTTTACTTTCTCAATCAAAGTTGCCGAAATACTTTTAGGGAGAAACATTGAGCACGAGTGTACATCTTTTAAACCTCACTCCAGGTGTTCCATTGAAGTTTGATGTTCCAAATCATGTTTGGAGTGGTAAAGATGTTTTTTACAACAATCTTCAGGTATTTGGGTGCAAGGATTATGTGCATATTCCGAAGGATGAGAGATCGAAATTGGATGTGAAGTTGAAGAAATGTGTGTTTGTTGGGTATGGACTTGATGAGTTTGGGTATCGATTCTTTGATTCGGTTAAATGGAAGCTTATTCGTAGTCGTGATGTTGTATTCATGGAGGATTATACCATTGAGGATATCGACAAAGTTGAGAATAAAGATTTGATTTTTGAAGATGAAGAAAGGATTGATATGGACTCAACTACTATTGCTCCTACCCCTATCACTTTTGAAGATATTCCAATTGAAAATCAAGGTATGGATTTGAATGTTGATAATGTTTTAAATCCTAATGATATTGTTGATGTAGGTGCTACAAAAGACATTGTTGAAAATGAGGTTGATCAAGAGGTTGAAATTATTGAGCAACCGATTGCTTCTAATGAGTTGAGGCGGTCTACTCGTAATAAAAGGCCTTTCATTCGATACCCCTCGAATGAGTATGTTTTTCTTACTGATGGTGGAGAACCCGGAAGCTTTAAAGAAGTTTTGGAGGATGAGAATAAAAAGGAGTGGATGGATGCCATGGAGGATGAAATGCAATCCCTTCGTGAGAATAATACTTTTGAGTTAGTGAAGTTGCCAAAGGGTAACAGAGCATTGAATAATAGATGGGTTTATCGAATTAGGCAAGATGAGTGTACTTCTCAAAGAAGATTCAAGGCTCATTTGGTGGTAAAAGGTTTTAAACAACGGGAAGGTGTTGATTTTGGCGAGATTTTTGCTCCGGCTGTTAAGATGCAATCTATTCGAATGGTTCTTGGGCTAGCTGCTAGTTTTGATTTGGAAGTAGAGCAAATGGACGTGAAGACGACTTTCCTTCACGGTAATCTACATCAAGAAATTTACATAGAGAAACCAGATGGATTCCTAGAAAAGGGCAAAAAAACTATGTTTGCAAATTGGTAAAAAGTCTTTATGGTTTGAAACAAGCACCTCGCCAATGGTATCAAAAGTTCAACTCGGTGATGATTGAACATGGGTACAAGATGACCAAGGCCGATCATTGTGTGTTTTTCTGGAATTTCTTCGAAGGTAATTTTCTTATTCTCTTGCTTTATGTGGATGATATGCTAATTATTGGAAAAAATATTTCAAGAATTAAAGAGTAGAAGAACACTTTGAGTGAATCTTTTGCTATGAAGGATTTAAGGGAGGCTACGAAAATTCTTGGTATTGAAATTGTTCGAGATCGAAATGAGAGGAAGTTGTACTTGTCGCAAGAAAAGTATGTGGAGAAATTCCTTCGGCGTTTTAGTATGGATAAGGCTAAAGCAGTGAGCATTCTACTTGCTTCTCATTTCAAGCTTAGTCATAAACTATGTCCATCTACGGATGAAGAAAAGTTGAGTATGAAGAATATTCCATACTCATCGACTGTTGGTAGTTTGATGTATGCTATGGTTTGTACAAGACCCGATATTGCTCATGCCGTGGGAATGGTGGGTCGTTATCTTTCAAATCTGGGAAAAGATCATTGGGAGGTCGTGAAGTGGGTGATGAGATATTTGCGTGGCACTTTGAATTTGAGACTAATTTTGGGATACAAGAAGCCTATGTTGGTTGGATATACAGATTCGGATTTGGCCGGAAGCTTGGATGATCGAAAATCTACTTCGGGATATATGGTGACTTTTTTTGAGGGAGACATGGCTTGGCAATCAAAATTGCAAAAGTGTGTTGCACTCTCTACTATCGAAGCCGAGTTTGTAGCCGTCGTGGAAGCGTCAAAAGAGTTGTTATGGTTGAGGAAATTTGCAATGTGAAACAAGAAAAGTATGTCTTGTTTTGTGATAACCAAAGTGCCATTCACTTATCAAAGAATTCCTCCTTTCACTTGAGGTCGAAGCATATTGATATTCGTTATCATTGGATTCGTGATGCATTAGATTCTAAGTTTATGGAGCTTGAGAAGATACACACCAATGACAATGGTTCGGGTATGTTGACGAAGGTGTTTCCTAGGGGAAAGTTTGACTTTTTTCGCACGGTAACAAAATTGGTGTTGCCCTCTAACAAGTCGGTTAGGGGAGTTTGTTGGGCTTTTCCCTCCTATTTGGAAAGGTCCAATTAGATATGGGTTAGTGACCCATGTGTGTAAGCCTTTGTTACCACCCAACAAAGAGGATTAGGTTATTCATTCATTAAGTGAGAGAAACAATAAGAAAAGTTAGAGAGAAAACACTATTCCCACATCCCCTTTTTCTGCACAAATCAATTCCATAAAATCAAAACTTGTGCAAAATCCAATGGTCGGATTGTCCTAAAATTTTGACACAACGTTCATGACTTATAAGAGCACATTTTAAACGGTGGTGATTGGATTTAGAGCTTTCTAAGTCGGTCTGTTGAGTCCATCTTTGAGGTCATAATTTTTTGGTGTTTTTGGGTTGTTTTGTCTCTCTTGATTTTTGTTGTATTCCAAGATGATTGCAAATCTTGATGCTGTTGATGTATACCTCTAACCATTGTTAGAGAGAACCTTGTTTGTACGCATTGTTGATTATGGTGGAGATTTTAAGTACTCTAGAGTCCTGTGGTTTTTTGCTTCTAGTTAATGGAGGTTTTTCCACGATAAAATTGTGTTGTGTTGTTTGATGTGTTTTTGTTGATTATCATTGCTTGTGATATTTGAGAGAGTTTATCTTGTACAATTTTTTCGTTGCGTTTGTGATTTTCTCCCAACAAAAATGTAGCGTGGTTTTGAAAATCCAAAAAATATCGTTGATGGAAATTGAACCCATGACTAATGACTAATTTCACATGAGAGAAAATGTAGCCCACTTTCCATACTACCCTTCCTTACTCCAACCTCCAAACCGAGGTAAAACCTCCGATGTAAAATTACTTATAGATTAATAATTAAGTTGATTTTAAAACTAGTTACTTTTACAAGGAGAGTTGCTACAATATTTTATATTGGAGGTGCAAGACTTAAACATGGAAATTTAATACAAAGAAAGACCCTTTTCTTTATGAGTTTAATGATAGTGCACTGTCAGTGTAAAGAAGTATTACACAGACATCCAATCAGATTATTTTAAAGTGCCAAATCATTTCAATATTTTAAAATTTAAAAGCTGACTTGGTAAGATACATGGTTGTCATTGGTTGACAGTGTAAAAATAATTTACACTGTCAGTGCACATCCCCTTTTCTCTTTCTTTAGAGTTTAATGATAGTGCACTGTCAGTGTAAAGAAGTATCCCACTTACTGCATCTTCGCCTGTATTAAATTTCCAATATTCATAGAAAGACATTATTCATTATGTTCTTTGATTTCCAATATTGAGTCATGCTATTTCAGTTTACTTTTAAATAAAACTATCTATCAATTCCATGACAGAGTAAACAATATTCTAATTCCAATTCAACAACAATGGTATCACAATCTCTTGCATTCTCAAATCACAATTCACACTTTTTTATTGAAACCATAATAGTTATACAACAATAAATTAGTTAGATACATTTTCTTAGTATATATCAAATCACATAACTAATTCTTGAAGCTTTTCACAGAAACCATCAACACACGATGACTCAAAATCATAACTTAATAAGAGCTTCCTCATTTTAGCATGATTAGTCCTAACTTCTATACCAATCTCATTCTCATCATCCATCACAACTTTCACAGCTTCACAAATACTTTCCTTTCTAAACAATCCATCTTCTTCACCCTTCTCCACTTCAACTCCAACCTTCAAATCCCTACTCATAATCCTTGCATTAATGATATGATCACTGTCTAAATGCGGCATCAACACTATCTGACAGCTATTTATTAGCCCTTCCGTCAACGAACCCGCGCCACAATGTGTTACAAAACAACCAACAGAAGCATGTTCCAGAATCAATTGTTGCTGTATCCATCCACTATGAACAATCCCTTTCTCCTTCACTCTTTCCTTAAACCCTTCCGGAAAAGCATCTTCGATTGTATCAAAACCGATAGGAGGTTTAAGAATTGCCAGAAAAGGAAAACCTGTTAACTCAAGTCCTAACAGCAGTTCATGAAACTGATATTCTGATAATTTCCATTCACTTCCAAGTGCACAGTAAACTATTGAACCATCCTTGAATCCATCAAGCCAAGAACCCCATTTTTCATCTAAAACAGTTTTCGGTGGTTCAGGTAAAACCGGTCCTGAAAGAAAAACAGGTTTACCAAACTCTTGTTCAAGGTAATCAATATAAGGCCCTTCAATTTCTCTACACCCTTTGAACCCAATTGCATCAGTGAACCTTAAACCATTATAAAGCCTATCATAGAAAAGAACCCCACTTCCAAATTCAAAATTTCTTTTTAAAGCAAGGAACTTTGCTTCATGAGAATAAAGATTGAAAGATGAAGTATTAGGGTTAGGGTACCCTTTTGGTGGTTTTATAAGATCAAATTCAGTCAAGTTTATACCCTTACTCATCCTTGATGGAGAAGTAGTATAAGAAAGTGTTGCTGGATTAACAATAAAGTATTGAAAAGATTTGATTTTCAAACGTTGGGTTATTTTCGGTAGCCAAAAAGTGAAATCAAAGAAAACAATATTAGGGTTTAGTTGAGTGAGGAGAAGTTCAACTTGGTTCTGTGTTTGGTCCATAGCTGTCATGATGAGTGGACCTAAAGCTAAGGAAACATCAGAAGTTGTTTCAGCACCAAAGGGGAGGCCATCAACGTGAGGAACATTGAGAGGGAAGAAAGTGATGAGGTTTGGGTAGAGATTGAATTGTTCTAACTTTGTTTGTGTTTTCTTGGGAATCAAGAATGAGATTTTGTGTCCCCTTTTTGCTAATTTGTTTGATAGATGAAGATATGGAGTTAGGTGTCCCATTGCAAACCATGGAAACATTGCTATGTGCAAAGAAGAAGCTTGATCCATGTCTTCTTCTATGTTGAAACACCTATTTGCAATTTATATGCTTAAGATATATATATATATATATATATATATATATATATATATATATATATATATATATATATATATATATATATATATATATATATATATATATATATATATATATTTGTGTCTCTTTCATCTTTTGGTAGCTTTAATTAAAATAATAAACAACAGTGTGTGCATGTTCCATGGTTGAATATTTTACACCAATGATTATATGTATAATTTTATTTTTATCTTTCTCTTCTTTTTCTGGATTATTGTGTTACTTTTGGATTATTGTTTTATTTGTATATGATGACTCTCATAATTGTTATTTTTTATGTTTCCTTTTAGACTTTATTTGGAAGATTGGAGAGAAAAGTTTAAAAAAATGAGTAAGTGTAAAATAATAGAGAAATTTAGATGAGAAGGGTTTTGGAAAATTAATTTTTATTCAAAAATCATAATTTTTTAATTCGAAGAAGTAAAAGATTATATTGGAGAAAATTTGAATTTTTGAAGGGCTTAAACAAATTATTAAAATGTAATTTTTGTTGTTGTAGTTTTTAAAAATTAAAAATATGTTAATGATAATATACTACTATTTATCATTTTATATAAAATATTTTTTTCCAAAAGAATTAAACATTTATTTAAACATTGGATGAAAAAAAATGTAACTATGTAAACGGAACATTGGATGAAAAAAATGTAACTAGGTAAACATGAAAATAAGAAGGATACGTAAGAAAAGTAGAATATTTAAAATAAAATAAATTAAATACAGTCAAGATTAGTAAGGTGGATGGTGTTTGGCTTGTCATTTTTTAGTCTTTATGGTTGTTAAGGAATAGGGTGTGTTTTAAACTGTATACAGTTTAGAACATAAAGATTTTGGTATGGAGGTGTTTTTTTTTTTGCAAAATTACCCATCTCAATTATTCCTTCTATGAATTTTGCAAAGATTCTATTTCTTTTTTCTCGTAATAATTGGTAGGTAATTTTTTCTCTTTTGTCGGATGTTACCCGTTTTATCATCGTGTAAAAAGGTTGAGAATTCTTAGTTCTTCTTTTTATTAAATTTTTTCTTAAAAAAAATCTAAATAACAAATTTTTTTAAAAACATAATTTTAACATTTTAAAATAAAAACGAGAATAATTATTTTAATTTTAATAAAATTATAATAAGACATCGCTCATTCTCTTCTCTTCCCTTTCTTCCAAATTTAGATTTAACAAAACGTATTAAAAATAAACAATCTTTTGAGTACAGTTCAAATTTTTTTATTATATAATTAGTCGTGTAAATATTAAATGTTATGCACAATATTCATTTTTTTAAATATTTGCTTCTTCTTTGTTTTGAAGTGAACAAGTCCAAGTCCAATTTGTATTCATTTTTTAAATTGAATGATTCATCATTAAAATAATAAGATTAAAATAATACTAAAAGGACCATTAGTGACCGATTCTAAAAGTTAATATTTGTGTCTCTTTCATCTCTGGTTGCTTTACTTAAAATAGTAAATAATGCGTTGCATGTTCTTGCATAATTGAATATTTTACACAAATGATTATTTAGTAATATTTTTTCCTTTCACGTTTCTTTGGAGATTATTATATTAATTGTATACAATTAAAACTTTTAAAATGGACTATCCGGCCTATTTAGAGTCGGTCCTGATGGGTTTGGACTTTTTAGAGTTGGGCCAAAAGAGTCCTATTGTAATATCGGCCACAAAATTACTACCTGAGAAAAAGAAATTATATAAAAATTTATAATTAACATTTAGAAACACCTATTTTGACATCCGGTAATCGAAATCGAAACGACGGATCTATATAAAAAAACCGGAAATAACAAATTTCATTATTTTTAGGGAAACGATACAACGAAAACAACTGATTAAAGAAAACCTAATAAAATGCCTAATGTCTTCCATCGCCAAGATAACCATCTGTTCCGCACGAAGATCTTGTTACCGGACGTCGAGCGCGCTCGTTGACGCCGCCGTGAAGCCTAGCACCACCCCTACCCCTTTGTGCTTCTTGCTGTGACTGTGTAGGTGGATCTGGTAGTGTGTTGTGCTGCTGGTCGCTGTCTATGAATTCGTCAACGCCACCATAATTTCCCGGAAACCGACTGTCGTAAAGTCGGTTACCAAAGCCCTCAAAAGTGTTAAATGGTGGTGGGGGAGTAGGTTGGGATACAACTTCCGGTACGTAGCACCCAGCGGCACTAGAACTACCTTGATAAAATCCAAATTGGTTCGACGGTGTTGCATAGCCAAATGGGGTGCCACAGTGAGATGATTCAGCATATGGACCATCGTCGGGACTTAGATGGAGGCTTGACGAACCGGTCTCAATGTTTTGGCCGAACAACCTTGGGGACCCTGTGTACACTGCAAAGCCAAGTGATTGTGAATGGGCCTGGTATTGGCTAGCGGACTGGTGTTGGTTTTCAGCTTCCTGGAAAGGTTGAGACTGTGTTTGGAAGAGATTTTTTTGGCGGTAGTTGCCGTTGGAACGGAACGGAGTCTGGAACAGATTTTGTTGAGGGTGGGTGTACTGATATTGTTCTTGTTCTCGTTGTTGTTGTTGTTGTTGTAGTTGTTGTCGTCGTTGTTGTTGTTGTTGTAGTTGTTGTTGTTGTTGTTCCTCTTCAAGTTGTTGTTGTGGTAGGATATAGTTGTGAACATGGGGGTCTATCAAGTAGAACGGATCTGCAATAAATAAATTAGGGGTGGTAATGGTACGGTACCAACTCATGTAATGTGCGGACGGTTTCATCTCACGATCACTCACGGGGAAGTCGATGACATATTGGCGACGGTCTTTCCACATCAGGCGCCATTCGGGTGCGAAATCCTTCCAATTTTGATGATTCCACTGATGGTTTACTCGTTTAAGGTGCCACACTCCCAAGTCAACTAGAGGATCAGGTATACCTTGATGCATTCCGAACTTGAGTTTGACCCGGTCACTATGATGCATCTCGATGATGTTGTACCTAATCAGGCAAGTTCTTGCAGTCTAAATAGCTGCATCTGCACCTCTTGGCTCATGGTCGCATTTCAGATACGGTCTCCAGATAAACTGCATGCATAAGAGTTATACATTATTTTGGTCAAATATTTATAAAACAGGAAAAGATTAGAGATAATACACCCTCAGGTCGTAAGTGATCAATCAGCTGACGGTACATCGCGATATTTGACCGCGGATTTTTGGTGAAGTCCATCTTTTTCACGCAAAATCTAAAACGCAAATTAAATGTGTCATTTAGAGTAAATCATAATCAATTTATTTTGCATTAAAAATATGAATTAAAAAGTTACCTCATTGCATATGGGAAGGTCCAGCTGGTTCTGTTAATCGGGGCCATTATAGGCATTCTCCACCACCCCTAACTTGCACCAACAGAGCGCATCCATAGAATGTACAAGAATCGATTTTTGCGTTCTTGCACAGGGATTGGTATAACGTAGCCAGGACAGCAGACCCCCAACTATATTGACCCACTCTATTAAAATCCATTAACAAACGTAAATACATAAAATTTACGGTGTTAACGATACTATCTGGAAACAAAACGTTTCCAAAGAGCAAGATCAGGTAACACCTGGTTTTCTGGAGTATAGTTTCTTGGGAAGAATCATCGTTCAAATGATGTTGAATAATAGTCCTTTAACCTCTTAAGGTTCACACCCTGTCCCCTAGCACCTGTTTGTCCCTCTATCAAATCTATACCCAATGCCTGCTGGTAAAGGGAATTGGCTTGCATTACACAACCATTAATTGCCTTACTGTCTACTGGAAGGCCTAGAAACATGTGTACATCCTCCAGGGTTATGGTGCACTCCCCTGTTGGAAGATGGAATGTGTGGGTCTCCGGCCTCCAGCGTTATAACAAGGTTAGAATAAATTTTTGATCTATGGAAGACTCAGCGATGCTGCTAATGGGCCCGAAACCAGCAACTTCTAAGTATGGTTTTATGCGTTCGTCTGGAGCGATGATAGAGTGACTACAAGTGCGGAATCGGGAAGCATCCTGAAAATAATTATGTAGGTATTAATATGCAATTATAACATAATAGAGACATGCAGTTATAACATAATAGTAAAATACTTACAAATGCTGCGATGTTCTCCATGGTTCCTCGGTGGGCATCACCCATGGTTAAGATAGACATGCTTGAATACTGGAAATTTGGAGTTTGAAAACAAAATGATTTTGGTGAGAATAAATGAGTGATGGTGATGAGAAATCTGCAGAGGCCAAGCTAGTATATATAGTGAGAAGGCTGAAACGGTAACATGCTGCATGTTGGACAGGACATGGTTGGCATGCATGAAATATAGCTTTCGATGACAGGACATGGTGACATGCATGCAGAGCAGAAGTAGGTGACATTATAGGGTTGCATGCATGCAATAGTAGGAGGAATCGTTTTAGGAATCTTTTCAGGAATCGTTTCAGGAATCGTTTCAGACGCATGCGAACTACACAGGAATCGTTCCAGACGCATGCAACACACAAAAATTATTAAGACGCAAACAGGTGGGGACCACAAGTGGCACATATACTAATGTGCCAATTGAAATGGCGCATTCATCAAAAACAACACATATGCGCCATTTGGTTTGGCGACTTCCAGGAAAAAAATTCAACCTATGCGCCATTTGGTTTGGCGCAATCTTGGAAACCCTAATTATAAGATAGGCGTGCGTCCCTCTATAAATTAGGGCTTCTTATGTGCAAAAGACTACACACACGAATTAAGGATGAGATCTCGCATAAGGCTAGATAACATGCATCGGAGATCAGAGCCTCCACCACCCGTGAAGCGGTTCGACTATCAACCGGAGTATCGTCGAAGGAACGGGCATGTCATATTCTCTCCCATCAAACCTCCCATGCCGGTTATGTTTTGGAATATCCATTCCATGGACCAACCCAAGAGGACCATCCTGAGGTTTTTGGATGGGGAGTACAATCTCGGCGAAGAAATCAGAAGTATCAAGAGGCTTAGAACAAGGGGTGGTGTTGTTCTTAAAAGGCAGCGTTGGTGGGAGACTATGGAGGACGACATCCAATGCACTCGGATGATGGAGGACAGAGAAGACATAGTTTTATCCGCTGTAATATCTTAGATGTCGTAGTTTCTTTGATATTTTTGTAACTTCTTTACCGTTAAATCAAATGCTCAACGCATATTTCAATGAATTGATATTTTATCGTTACAACATCGCCAATAAATATTTAAGTTATTAATAATTAACAACAATATTTCCCGCCAAAAAATAAAATATTGTATAATATTTTCCCGCTAAAAAATAATTGGTAGAAGTGGTAGGCTCTTCTATAAATAGAGGTGTGTGTGCGGAGGTTGAAGTATCAAATCTTATTTTCTTCTTACTTCTAATAGTTATAAATGAATTCAGTTTGGGCTGTAGTGTTTTTTGAGGAAGGTAGTCACATGAGGGTTTGTCTGAACCCGCATTGGGATTTCAAGAGAATTGTTAGAGGCATCAACACCGGGTTTCGTCAACTGGATGGTCCAACCAGGAAAGTTAAACAAATAGATTATCATTGTCCATACATTACGTTGACGGATAATAACCCAGAAGGCACCTACATGTATTATTGGGATCGTGTGAAAGACGATGTGGATGTGGATCTAATGTTTTGGACACACAGTGGAGAAGTTAATCGAGGCGTTGAAAATCCACTTGTTCTAGCAATGATACTTTAGTAGTTTAAATTGTGTATTGTGTATGATGTGGCCAGACACATCATACTTGAAAATCCTCTTGTTTTGTGTTATTTTATTTTTGCAATGTAATTTCGTGTTCTACCAGTTGTTGTAGTGTTTTCCAAGTATATGTTGCAAACGCTATTATGGTGTAATCAGACCTTGGATCATTTAATTATAATTGATGTGGTTGTTGTGGTTGTTGCAAACATTAAGTAAGCTAACAGACATTTATCATTATGCATTTGTCTTTTACAATCAATTTGGAATCTTGAGACAAACATAGATCAGTGTGCTTCTGTATAGTCACATCATCCTGAGACAGACATAGATCAGCGTGCGTCTGTCTAGTCTCGTCATGTTGGAATCTTGAGACAGACATAGATCATCGTGCGTCTGTATAGTCACATCATCCTGAGATAGACATAGATCAGCGTGCATCTGTCTAGTCTCGTCATGTTTGAATCTATTGACTGACTCTATATCACACAATGCAAGGTTGTAAGCATGTTGGTAAATAGTGCGCAATAGAGCATTATCTTATCCTATATAAGACAATCAATATTTCTAAACATTACAACATACAAAAACAATATTTCCTATTATCACCTGATATTACAACACCCAAACACTAACCCGAAACAATGACTTCATTTCCCCAATACTTGGTAAATGCCCATCTATACGGTGAGACTTACATATCTGAAACAACTAGTTTTTTTATGAGAAACACTCAAATTGTGACATTTTTTTAGGCAAAAGAGCCACCTTTACACCCTTCAATCAGCGACTTCAGGCTAAGATTACAATGGGTCCTATTGCAAACATTGTCTACCAGTATCCTTCATTTAATAACAATAACACCGTCAAGTTTTATGAGATGGAGATTGCAAATGACGAAGACCTCCAGGATATGTTTGCTAACCACGAATATTCTGGCTTTGATGCCATCGATCTGTACGTTACTATACAAGTTGAGACACAAGAACCTCATATTGTTCAGTCGCAAGTTATTGACCCACCCGTCAACGAGCAAGAAGAGGTTGATGTCATAGACAAGGAAGAAGAAGATCTGGAAACTTAATTTGACAAAATGGTCAACGAGGAATCAGAAGACGAAAAACACATGTCTATGACTCCAGCTCATGTGTACGCACCTCCAGAACATATGAGTAACTTGAACTTGCAAGGTGACGAACCATCATCCGATATCTTCTTCACCCCGTACATCCAAAGTGACGATGAGTTAAAGGAAGGAGACAAGTTTCCTTCTAAGGAGGCATGTCTTAGAACAATTAAAAACTGGCACATGGCGCACAACGTTAATTTTAAAGTAGATCGTTCAAACCTGGAACGGTATGTAATCACTTGTAAAAATCCAGAGTGTGGCTTCAGACTGTTAGCTTCTTATAGGAAGAGAAGTAATGCATGGGTCATATGATCGATTACGCAACAACACACATGTGTCAACCCTAACACTTCCCAGGATCATACAAAGCTCAGTGGCGATCTTATCTGTCGGGAGATCTTGCCTCTCATAAGCTCTGATCCGTCTTTGAAGGTTAAAAATATTATCTAGCATATCGTTACAACCTACAACTACACTCCATCTTACAGAAAGGTGTGGGTTGCAAAAACAAAGGCAATTGAAAAAGTCTACAGCAATTGGGAGGAGTCATACAAAAATCTTCCCCGCTACCTTACTGTGCTACAAACTTACGCACCTGACACTGTTTATATTCTAGAGACATTGCCCGTGCATGCCCCGGATGGAAACCCTGTGTAACACCCCAATTCTACCCAAAGCATTTAGGCAAGAAAATATCAGAGTATTTAAAATTTCATACAACGCAATTAGGATGTTACACTAAGTAACCAAACAAACACCTAGAAAATAAACGGACATCAACGATGCCAAAAGCATACACACCTGCCAATAAAATGATACATAACACACGGAAGATATGAACATATATATATACATATATCTCTCACTCTCAAAGAGGAGTTTTCCAAAATAAAGTGTTTACAATACACAATGGCACGTTATCACATATACATGTTCAAAAAGTTATATATAAATAAATAACAACAGACTCCCGACTCCCCGGTGTTACGTATCAGAGCAACTGACAAGACCGACTGGAGAACTACCTCTTCCAAAAGACTCCCAAAGCGGCTAATCTGCAGGATGCCACTCAAGCATCAAATCAGCAGAAGGGTGAGAATATAATTCATAATGAAAGCATGACAATTATAGTAATGCCAACAAGTATCATCAAGAATCATACAACAAAGTAATCCACTCATTTAACCACAATTAATATATAAGTAATGTGACACATGAATGATAACATAATTATAAAGACAGACAATGATGAATGAGACTCGACTATGCATATGCATGTGGTACCAAATCCGGAGTAAAACTCCCCTTGTCATTATGACAAATACACCTTTGCCGAGCATTATGCTGGGACTTCTTTCCCTCAGGAAAATACACCTTTGTCGAGCATCAAGCTACGACTAAACGTCATCGAGCATTTAGCCCCCACTGATGACCTCTTGCCACTAGGGCAAATACACCTTTTTACCGAGCATTAAGCCCCCACTGGTAATAATTGCCAATACAGGCCACCTGCTAATAGCATTCCGCCATTAACGTAATGAAATGTTATGCTGTGCAAATATATGACTCTATTACACGACAACAACATCATCAACAATATAACACGGTCACATACCCACGTTACACCGTTTATATTCTATCCAAAAGGATACATCACCAATTAATAACATCGTTATCAATCACATCACACCATAATTACCACACAGGCATTAATAAGCACACAGCACACATTCACCGTTCAAACATACTGGCCACATCGGCATAGATGAACGTATAACACACTTATACACATCAAATTAATATTGGCCATCGGCCCACAACTTCATCAATACATCATCAACAAGTTGTAATAACAACAATTCAACAATGATAATACATCATTCTCATAACAACATTTACTTGCCATAAGGCCACACATCATGTTAATAACAAACAACCAAACATCGTCTCACATCAAGAACGAACATTCATTAATACATAACACATATGAACATGATCTCATGTTATCGACAACTAATCACATATCTCGTACCATTACGATAACATTCACACAACACATCATTATTATTTATCATGCACTAGTTCACAAAACCATTTATGAAAATCAACCACCCACTACGATTATTTACCAATCATATCGCGCATATAAACAATTATGTGTTTTCATCAACAACACCTCATAACCAATTAATAACAAGCTAACCAAGCCTATACTATCATATAGAACATCCAACTAGCTTCCTAACACTTCGAACGGCGTACGAAACGGAGCTAAGGATCAAAAGTTACAAGGTTTCAAAGTTTGGAAAACATAAACATACTTCATAAGTTAACCCTACATAGTTCTATCACTAAATCCTAATAAAAATAATAGGAGAACACATCCTATGAATCATTTAATTAGATAATAATATAGGTTATTGCGTTAGCTTTCCAACGCTTCGAACGGCGACAAAATCGGAGTTACGGTTCAAGAGTTATGAAGTTTCAAAGTTTTGGAAAAACAGAAAAAGCTGTCATCCGCTTCAGCTCCGCTCAGCGGACCTTTGCAGAGAATTTTCTGCAACAGAACCTCCGCTCAGCGGACCCACCTCCGCTCAGCGGACCTGCGTAAACCCAGAAAAAACCAGAACGAACCAGAACCATTCCAGGCCCCTTATACCCACCAAAACCACTCCTAAACATCATTACAACACCAATACAACACATACAAACCATAGAAACAACCTAACATCAAGCTTTTCACGGTTAATTCATCAATCTAACTCAAAACCTAACTTTTCATCCAAACTCAATCAAGCCATAGAAATGGAAAACAAACATGATCAATCACCACAACACAACAAGGATATCATTTATTCATCATACAATCATTCTCAAACAAACTTAGATCAAACAAAGATCACACAAGAAAATTGTGGAAATTGGAACAAGAAGAACAAGAACAAGAACAAGACTATAAGAATCATACATCCAAGATAAATTAGATTCACCCCCTTACCTTGCTATAGCAACGATCGGAACTCGAATCGGTCGAGAATCCACCAATCTACACTTTTTCCTTCTTTTCCTCTTCTTCTTTTTCTTTCTCTTCTTTTTCTTTCCATTCTCTTTCCTTTCTCACAAATATCTCCTTCTTATAAGGAAAATATCTATCCCGCAGAAATGACCAAAATGCCCCTACGCTCAAATATCGTTCAAACGCCCCAAAACGCGGAATATTACCTTAATAATATTTCCGGTACCAAAAATATGAAAACCTTCAATTAAATATTAGTCCGCCATCCCGAACTAATACCGACTGAAACAACTCCAAAAACGGTACAATTCCCACAAATGTCACAAACGTCCAAATCAAGTATATACTTATTTTCCGGGCGTTACACCCTGTCCAAGGAAACGGAATATTCCATCGCCTTTTTTGGGCGTTCAAACCTTGCGTACGAGGGTTTGCATATTGTAAACACATACTTCAAATTGATGGAACATGGTTATACGAAAAATACAAGGGAAACATGCTTATGGCGGTTGCACAGGACGGGAACAGCAATATATTTCCAGTGGCATTCGCAATTGTTGAAGGTGAAACTGCCGCGGCTTGGAGTTTCTTTTTAAGAAATCTCTGAGAACATGTTGCTCCTCAGCCTGACCTCTGTTTAATCTCTGATAGGCACGCTTCCATTGAGAGTACTTATAACAATCCAGCAAACGAATGGCATGACCCACCATCAACTCACGTGTATTGTATTCGCCACATCGCCCAGAACTTCATGCGGGAGATCAAGGATAGGCAGCTCAGGAAGGCCCTGGTCAATGCTGGTTATGCATTAACCCAACCTACATTCCAGCATTATCGGAGTGAGATTCTACTGACAAATCCAGATGCGGGAACTTGGATAGATAACCTTTCGAGGGAGAAATGGACAAGGGCTTATGACAAAGGCGTGCGATGGGGCCACATGACTACAATTCTGGTAGAATCCATGAATGGAGTTTTCAAAGGCATTCGTAACCTTCCTATCACTGCACTAGTGGAGGCAACCTACTTTAGGATGGCTTCTCTATTCTCAACGAGAGGCAAGTAGTGGAGTGATGTTAGAAAATTGGGTCAATTGTTTAGTGATAATTGCATGAAATTTATGCAAGAGCAATCGGCAAAAGTAAACACTCATCAAGTAACTTCTTTCGATCGATTCAACCGCACCTTCATTGTTCGCGAAACAATTGACCATAATGAGGGTTTGCCAAGACAACAATATCGGGTTCTGCTAGACGACCATTGGTGCGACTGTGGAAAGTTTCAAGCTTTCCGTATGCCTTGCTCACATGTCATAGCAGCATGTGCATTTGCGCACCGCGACGCAATATCACTACTGTCTCCAATTTACAAGGCTCAAACATTGCTTCGAGTTTACAGTGCTGCATTTTCAGTGGTGGCCAAGGAGGATTACTGGCCTGAGTATGGTGGGGAGGTAGTTTGGCATAATGACGCAATACGGAGAAAGAAAAACGGTCACCCCAATAGTACGCGGATTAGAATCGAAATGGACGTCCACGACAACATGGAAAGAAAATGCAGCATTTGTCGTCAGGTGGGCACAATAAAAAAAGATGTCCTAGTCGTGGCTCGACCTTGTCGCAAGTTTAATCTACTTTGTAATTTTTTTTACGACAATGTATCAATTTCGTTTACCACCTCTTGTAACCTTTCTTTAGTCTTTCATCAATAAAGTGTGCTTTATTAAAAAACCGAAATCGACAACGCAAACATTATTTAGGGTTATTACGAATTTTACGAAATCGATTTATCGGACGTTTTTACGAAATTAAAAGACTGGAATCAAAAAATTTGCGCGAAAATACACAAAAGGGATTATTTTTATAAAAAATACTCTAACACATAGGAGCCAAATGAAATGGCGCCTATGTGTTGGACAATGACCTAATGCGCCTAATCAAATGGCTAAAACATTTTTGCCCTAAAATTTGTGTGTTTGCGCCAAATAGTTTGGCTTGCAGCACACTAATGCGCCATTTCATTTGGCGCATTCACCTTTCCGGTGTATCAAACCTAGACATTTTGGTAAATAATCTGAAAACATGATTTTTTTTTTTTTGTATTTTTTTATTTAAAACATGGTTATTTAAATTTTTTTTCACTACCTGAGCCTGACCCTAGATGGGCTTCGGGCTCCCGCAAGTTGTTAATATTGGGAAAAAAATCTAACACCACATTGCTATCCCAATAATCAACAAATGACCATGCACATCCTGAACAATATCACAACTCTGCTACTCAATATTACCAAGAACTTTACAATTGTCAGTATTAAAACCTACATTTGCATAAATAAACCCCACATGAATGTTGAAGAAAAATGTAGATAAGCAAAACACGGTATAAAAAAAAAAGAAACCAGATACAACGTAAATGTAGAACAAAAATTAGTAAGGGAGGGTGTAATAAGAACCATTTTCCACAAAAACACGAACCATATGTAAGACTACCAACTCCAGCTAAACAATATTTTTGCAAAACTGTATAACCAGAAGAAAACCAAAACTCCTTACACATTACGAGAAAAAATAAAAATGCATTAAATAAAAAAAATCAAATAAAAAAAATTAAATAAAACCCAGTATACCTCAGATATAGTTCCTTTCATTCCATAGACTAAGACATGAGCTTTGCTTAATCTAAAACAACATAATCACTTTGAAAACTAAAATCAATACCCTAATTAGAGGTGTTTAGAACACTATTTTTAGGTTAGAGTTTAAAAGTAAAAAAATAAAATTAAAAATAATAACAATTTACAAAATAGAAAGAAGAAGAAACCTTCTCTGAGTTTCTGCTCCCCAAACCCTAATTTGACGGTCATAAAGAGCGGTTTCCTACGCCGTCAATTTCTCGCCGTCGCTGTCCATTCCTAACCGCAAACATGATCTTTCATCTGGACTTCTTACAAAAATATATCCTCTGAACAATCTCTTCAAAACAGATCTCCATGAATCTTTTGTTAAAAATCCAAAAAAAGAAATAATCAAGAAGAAGTGAGAGGATGAAGGAATTTGGCTCAGTCACTGTAAAATGGATGAAGAGACCAGTGGAGGAACGTTTGATCGCCTCTTTCAGAGAAAGAGAGAGGAAGAAGTGAGCGGGTGGTGGCTAGGGTTGGAAGAAGAGAACAAAAGTTACAAATATGTTTCAGCTTGCATTGTTCTTAATTTTAAAATTTTAAATCAATATGTAATACAATAATTCCATGTCAATTAATAAATGTACAATTGGAGTGTCACATATGCTCAAACTAACGGAAATTGACAAAATTTAACAGACATGACCAACATAGTTAACAGAACTACAAATAAGACTTGAATGTAACGTTTATTATATAAGGGACTGAACTGAAACCTGAAATTAAATTAAGGGACCAAAAGATGTATTAAGACTATAAACAAAATCTATTTTTTATGCCTCCCATTAATGCATTAGCACTACAATAATGTGACATATAGTGAAAGACACATTTAATAAAAATATTAATAATTATAGATATAGGCACAATATATCTATAGATTTTTTTATAAGTTATATAAATTCATCTATACTTATCAACTGAAAAATGAATCTATGAATAAGTTTTTTATATTAATTTTAAGTAATATATATATATATATATATATATATATATATATATATATATATATATATATATATATATATTAAAATAATTTTTTATATAATAAATATAAACCTAAATTAATAAGAACTTCATTATTTATACATTTTGTGCCAAAGTGAGTTGGGCCCAAAGCATCGCAACATTTTTCTTTGGGAGTTTTTTTATAGACCATTTAAATTTTTTCAGAGGTCTTTGGCAAAATTTCTTTTTTAATCCTTGTATTTTGAGATGCATCTTCGAACACACTATAATTTATTGTTTTCAGGATTTTTTCAGAGATGCATCACTGAAACACATTTTTTTCTAAATCAGGGGTGTTTCGGATATGCATCTCTAAATTAAGGGTATACACATTAAACCCACGACAGAAACCCATCATTTTTGTCTTTTTCAAAACTTCCCTCTCAAATGCCTAAGTACCCCCAAAATCTCAAATTTCAACAACTCTCGACTGATTTCTACTCATTCCAACAAAGCGGTAACTCATTTCAACTCCTAATGTCAATTCATTCCAACAACTCTCAAAGCTCCAAATTTGAGAGAGTTTCTCAAAATTCCTTTTTCTATTTTGCATGTTCATAATAAGTTGTTTAGAATCATTTAGAATTAATAGGTTGAAGTATAACTTGTATAATGTGGTTGTTTGGTGTAAAAAATGAGGTCTTTTGGTGATTGAGGGTGAAGTTCAAAAATGAGAGTCGTAGGTGTTTTCGGAAATGCATCACTGAGAATACCTCTGAGGGGTTTCGGAGATGCACCTCCGAAATGATGCCTGACTTGTTTTTTTTTGTTTTTTTTGTTTTCTTTTATTCCTTTCCTTTAAGTATTGATTTTTTTCAAGTACATGGCTGATAACTCGAACAGAGCTAGACTCGACAGGCCAACCCAAACAGCTTCTGCTCGGCGTGAGATTGCTGAGCAGGATGTGAGGGGTCGAGAACACAGTTGGGTACCGCAGGAGAAAGTTGAGGGACCAGGAAACTTACAGGCTCTTGCACATTGCTAACGGTACGTTTCGTTCCCATTATTTATTTTACCCTCTGGTACTTAATTTTTTCACACATACTTTCACCTTATTCACGGATATGCTCTTGTTCTTGACTATACGAAAGAGATGCCGAGGGCTGCCATTTATCTCCCCCACAGAGGGAATCAGGCTGTGCTGCTGTTTCGGGTGTATCTTGATCTGACTGTTCATGATGACATCCTATAGATGTCGTTCGAGGATTATAGAGAGATTATCCCATTCAACTTTATCTCTTTGTAATCCAGGTGGCTGGCATGTGGGACCGGAACTATGGTCAGGTATCTGCCAGGGCGATGCTTGCGGCAGTTTAGCTATGTCCATACCATACCCAGATCTACATCTCAGGCTGCTCCCAACACCATTGGTTGTCGGGATCTCGATGACATCTTTGAGGATTGGGAGCATATTATGGTGCCATAGGACTATTGGTTGATGTAGGCATCCAGCAGTTGGCATTGTGTAGAGGGATACGTGAGATGGTTCTTCACGGTGTCACACCCTATCATGACACCGGATGCTCCTGGATGTCCACTTAGGCTAGCTCATGAGGAGATTTTGGAGAACCAACAAGATGAGGATGACCATGCCACTGATATATTAGTGATCTGTCACCAGATATAGGTGATTAGGCTGGGGGCTTTGGACTTAAGGATCATTCAGATGGGTGGACCTGAGGCGATGGCCATCATGGAGAGGGCGGTTAGCGAGGCAGCGATTGTAGTGGGATACATGAGGAAAAGGAGGGGCTAAGGGTGAGGATTAGGCATACGCAGTAGGTTATTCTTTTTTTTATTCCATAACAATTTATGTATTATATTTTACTACTTTCTAGGCAACATTTTGTGCTTCTAATCGTTTTTTATTTCTTATCATTTTCCATTTATTGTTTTTATTATCGTTTTAATCTAATTATGTATCAAAACTTTGATGAATTAAAAAAAATCACGGTTAAGGGTGATTTCCGAGAGGAATCTCCAAAACACCTTTCTCACGCATTAAGGGTGCCTTCGGAGATGTATCTTCGAAAACACCTCTTTTATGGTGCGTTCGGAGATGCATCTCCGAAGGGCATTTTGGGGTTTTCAGGATTTTTTTCACCCATACAGGTGGAAAAAGAAATTCCCCTTTTCCTTTTTGATACGAGTGGAATAGAATAGGAAACATATTCCAAGGTTTTTTCTTTTTCATCGGTAAAAACGTAAATTAACTCTATATTCTCCCTCTCTCCAAAATTCTAGATGTTGTCCCTTCTTTGAATCCATCTCTGGCCATCACCCCCTTCAATGGTAAATTATATTCCATATTCGTAATTATCGTCTCACGACCTTTCTTAAAAACCAAACCAATTGTGATATCATGCTTCCACTGTCGTACCTCCATTTCCTCCTTTTTTAGTTGTTGGCACAATACAGGAGGTAAGGTGGGTTAAACGAGGAGCGTTCTTACACTTGGGAACTACTTTTAAGAGCAACACCCCTTTGTGAGAGACACGCCACATATTTACCAAAAACCTTAAGGTGATAGGTGAGTGAATTCTCCCACTCATAAATGCTCAAGTCTCCACATTCCTAACCAATATTGGACTTCCTCACACTACTCACACTTGTAATTTTTTTTAACACTCCCCCTCAAGTTTGACTCTATCCTCAATGCCCCCCTCAAATGTTAGCTCTTTCTTCCACAAATAATTGTACCACCTTTGATACCTTTTTTTTCTCAATAGGCCACCTCATACCCATTGGGAAATATTAATACAAGTAAGCTGGTCGCTTCACTCGAAACCAAAGGCTCTGCTACCAAATGTTGGAACATACAATCACACAATTGGTAAACTATGGATTATGCAAAGAGAGAGGTAGTGAATGATAAGAGAAATAGAGAGAGAGAGAGAGAGAGAGAGAGAGAGAGAGAGAGAGAGAGAGAGAGAGAGAGAGAGAATTGAGGGTGAGAATGATATTTTTCATTTCTATTGATGAGGATGCCTCAAAGGCATTTATACAAGTGTTACAATGATTGGGACCTAAAACACACAATTGAACAACCAGAAAAAGAATAAAATCAGAGTTGTAACTGATTAACACAAATTGTTAACTGGTTACAACTGATACAAACTCAAAAATAACAATCAGGTCTAACCGACGTAAATGCGTTACCGATTAACATCAACTCAAAATTGCTTTTTCTCCTTCCATAAGTGCTTTTATCCAAGTTGTAACCGGTTACACCCCAGTGTAAACTGGTTACAGCGCTTGAATTACATGTTTTTCCCTTAACACATCACCTTAATTCAAGTGCTCCAAGTCTTCTATTCCCATTCTCATCTCCAACCTTTTGAACACATCATTTGTGACTCCCTTAGTTAGCAAATCAAGAACTTGCTTGGTCTTAACTTCTACAATATCCAAATCTCAATTTACCTTCACTGACAAGCACACTCAAGCAGTGAAACCTCATCTCAATGTTCTCGCCTCTCCCATGTGTAATTGGGTTCTTAGCAAGATTAATAGCGGAAACATTGTCAACCAAAAGTGTAACTTCCTCACCCTCACTGCTTCTCAGCTCCGTCAATAGATTCATTAGCCACATATCTTGGCACCCATATAACAAAGAGGTTATATACTTGACCTCACAAGACTAGAGTGCAACTACCGGTTCCTTCTTTGAACACCATGAGATTGGTGTTCCACTGAACATAAATATGTATCCAGCTGTAGACTTTCAATCATCTTTATCTCTCCATCATTTAGAATTGGTAAAACCAAGAAAATTTCATTCTCTGCCTGTATCTCAAGTACTATTTTTATAAATCAATTTCAGCTCCTCCTTCACAGCACAAATCCACTTCGAATCACTTAAGGCCTCTTTCGTCTTGACGTGTTCAGATTCGGCCATAAGTGAAAAATGGAAGAAATCACCATTATTGATTTTGTTATCGCGAAATATCTCATTATCTTGTAGTATTTGAGGAAAACATATTTTCCTAGTTGGTCGTTTCACATTTTCATCATTTTTGGCTTCAACACGCTGTGTTTCTGCACTTTCCGTTTCTTCAAAATCTGGAAATTCAAAGTTGTAGTCGGTTAACGCCTGCATGTAACCGGCTAACGTCTAGATGTAACCACTAACGCCTGCTCCACTTGCTTCAATTCATCAAATACAACATCCTGACTGATTAGAATCATCATGTTTTTAACATCAAACAGCTTGTAACCTCTAGTGGAGTGATACCCTACAAGTATCATCATCTCCTCTTCGTCATCCAACTTCTTTCTAAGTTGGCCCGGAACATGTCAATACACCACAAATTTGAAATCTCTCAAATAGTTCAGATTCGGTGTTATCTCATAAAGCTTCTTTGTAGGACAATAATTATAAAAAAAAAGCAGTTGTGGATACTGCTTCTCCCCACAACTCTATTGGTAAGTTTTTCCCCTTTAACATGCTTCTCACAATGCCCATAATCGATTGATTATTTCTTTCGGCAATACTGTTTTGTTGTGGTGTATAAGATGGTACTACCTCATGCACTATCCCCTCTTCAAGACAAATATTCCCAAAGTCATTTGAGACATACTCGCCTCCACCATCCGTTTTGAGAACTTTGAGCATGTGACCGCTTTATCGCGCAACCATGGAATTGAACTTTTTAAACACTTCAAATACCTCATCTTTTCTCTTGATGGGGTATGTCCATATATTTCTACTATAATCATCGATAATAGTGACAAAGTACCTATTTCCACCACACAAATCAACTTGCATCGGCCCACACACATCGAAATACACCACTCTTCAAAATTCTTAGTTGGTATGTTGATGGATGGAAGCCCGATTATCATTCCTTTCTTTTGCAATACATTGAGATCTAAAAGATTGAGATGTCCAAGACGGTAGTTCCACAACCACTCTTCTCAACTTGTCGTTGTAGCAATACACTTATGCCCCATAACCTCCAACTCAATCTTGAAAGTTCTATTGGCAGCCATAAGAACTTTAAGGACCAAAACCCTGTTTACATCAATAACGCGTAAAGTCTTGTAACCTTTATCAAGAAATTGGTCAAAACTTATAAGGTTACATTTTATTCTTGAAATGTACCATACATCTTTGATCAAGGAATATCCACCATCCCTCTTCATGATTAAAATATCACTAATCCCATCGGCCTCTAAAGTGGTGTCATTAGAAAATTTCACTTTATTCTTCGTGGATTAATTGATTTTGACAAACCAATCCTTCCTCCTCGTCATATGCGTAGAAAAACAAGAATCCAAGTATCATTCTTTGTTGCATTGGAGTCCTTCTGTCACAGTCACCATAATGTTTTCTTTCGCAAACGTTTTTGCAACGTTCCCGGAACTATTGTTGCTGCCTTGCAACCTACTATTGCCGCATTCACCTTCTGGGATCATGACCAGGCGTGTATTCTCCTTATCAACCTCTTGTTTTGCAACCTTGGCTTCATGTCCTTGATATTACCTCTTGTTCGTGTTACAATCTCTTGCAAAATGACCGGACTTTTGACAATTGTAACATTGTGTCTTGCTTATGTCAAACTTTCCTCTTCCGCCACTAAATTTGCCTTGACAACCATTTTTTTTTACAACTGCTTTCACCTTTTTGATAAGTCGAACTCTTTGGATTTTGGGAATCTTTTCCAATAAAATTTTGAAAATTCCCTTTACTCTTCATGGGCCATTTTCCTTTTGACTTCTTGTTCTTCTCATTGAACCAAGCTTGCAAAGAAATAATCCTTTTTTCCTTGGCATTATTTATCTCCTTCATCCTTTGCTCATGAGCCTCAAACAATATTTGAAGCTCATCTTTGCTCAACCTCACAAGATCCTTCGATTCCTTTATCACCACCACAATATTGTCAAATCTTGCCATCAAAGAATACAAGATCTTCGACACAATATTCTACTCTGAAAAAATTTCTCCATACGCCTTGATTTGGTTCACAAATTTAGTAATTCGCGTCACATAATCATTAATTGTCTCCTTTTCCTCCATTTAAATCAATATAAGCTGACATTTGTGAGTTTTTGACCTCACCACCTTTGCTTTATCAGCTCTAGCATATGCCTTTGATGATTCACAATCACCAACTTTTTTCGAAGTTGTCACTATTCACACATGATGGATCAAGAACAATGCTTTAAAGTCTTTCTTCTTCTCTTCCTTATGAATTGATCGTTGTGGATCCGTTGCACCTTCGATAAGGGGATTCACCCCATTCTTGATCACTTCAAAAACAACTTGGTAGCCAAATGAAATTTTGGTATGACAGACTCAGGATGTCAATCACGATGTCAAGACATCTGATCTGTTATCAGCTTAGCTAAGGCAGGACAGAATGATCCCCAATTTTTGATTACCCCTCAGAAGGAGTCCATGAGTACCGGGACCATGTTAGTTCAGTCCACATAACCAGATTGTAAACTTCATTGATTCTGTAATAGGACAAGCTGTTAAACCTGATCCTGATGTTATACACGATGTTATAACATTCAAGACTGAACAAATAATACATTGCAGAAGATAAATAACACAGTGAATTGTTAACCCAGTTCGGTTTAACTACCTACTCTGGGGGCTACCAACCCAGGAAGAAGATTTCACTATCAGTAGTACTACTTTATGTAAACAACCTCTGGTTTACAGATAAACAACCTCTGGTTTACCTAGTCACTACCCAATGCAACCTTTATCTTAGAACTCCATCCAAGACAAGAGAACATCTGCTCACTCCCTAGTTATACCTAACTGTTACAACCCTGCAACAGCTATTTAAACAATTAACAAGAAAAACAAACTTGATCTTGCTTCACAGCTTCAATCAAGAACATAATACTCAACTCTTACCTACAGGTTTCGAGTGAGAACAATAACTTCTCTTACCTACAGGTTTCGAGAAGGACATGGTAGCAATCCCACAGTCTGGGTGGTCTACCTTTTTCAAACCTTAATGACTACATCTTTTCTATACACTATTTTCTTTTTTAAATCAGGGTTGCAAAGGTTTCTATTTATAACCTATTCCAAATTGGACTTGGTCTTACAAATCGCAGCACTACTAGCTGTTACAAATCAGCAGATATCTTCTGCTAAAAGAAAGGTCTTCAATCACAAGTCTCCTAATTTATCTCCTAAATTAGAAACTGCTGAATCTTCAATATTCAGATTTGATTCTTTAATATTCTGACTTGATTCTTTTGACCTTTAAATCTGCGCCACATAGGATTACATAATATTCCAAAGAATATTCTGTATCTATTGAGTATCAAACTGAATCTTCGTGTTCCAGTTCTGCAGGCGTGATGTCATGAGTTGATGTCATGACATTCCATATAACATCTTGCTTGTACCTGTTTTGTTCTTTTATATTTGCAAGACTTATACATTCTATTACATTTTGCTGCTATTATATTTTAGCCAAACATAGATGCCAATCAGCCAATAAAAACATCAACAGTCTCCCCCTTTGGCATATTTTGGCTAAAACTATACATACATTAAAAGATACATATGCAGCAAAACATAAATTCAAATTTCAAGACAACAAAGAAGAACAAATCTTTTACATTCTCAGAATTGGGCTCTTCTGTTCTTCAAGGCTCTTCTGCCTGCAAATGCCTGCCTTTGTTTCTTTTGACAATAGTAGAATCAGAAACTCTCGCCCTTTTTATCCATAATATGACAAAGATAGAACCTATGCCATAATATGCAGTGGAACATCTTCATGCAACACTAATGTACATGAGGAAGACGATGGGATAAGGCCTTTGTCTCTAAGGACCAATGGTGGCATAAGAGAACTCTTACTCAGTCTTCAACTAGAAACCAAATCCTAGCTTAAGGCCTAAGAGAGAACATGACTGAATTCTTACCACCACTCCTCGTAACTCAGAACACAGATCACAATTGTGTTCATAACTCAGATCACAAATCACAACAACAAAAGATCATATACAGAATGATGTATATAATAGAACACTTTTGTTGAACTCACTGAAAAACTCATGACAGAAGCAACTAACTTCCCCATACCGTGTTTTTCTTTGTCTTGCCAACCTTTGGCAAAGGAACCCTTCACAGTACTAGACCCAGACACGACTTATATGTACACACACAAAGGACATTTTGAGAGAATTTGATTCCTGCAATCTGTGGAGATGCCAATTTATAGCCATTTGAGATCATAGGAAATAACGATGGTCTTGGTCTTGTTCAATGGTCAAACGGTTTATTAGGTAACAGTTCCAAAAACAATTACTCTTTCCAAATCAGTTTTTTGACTATTTTTCTGATAGAAGTTATCTTTAAAACCAGCGCATGCATAGTCATTGATTGAACTTTACACCGTCCACTGATGTGCAGAGATAAACTAGAGACAGATTTCCTTGTTTGACTGAGTAGATTCAATGTCTTTAAACATGTCATTACATCCTGTCAGACATTGTCACTTTTTCACCCCTTAAGCACATAGCTCAGACATTGTCACTTTTTTAACCTCCCACTCACTCTACTGACTTACCTGTCGTAGACATAGACCTCTGTTGTTCTGAACACCTTGAGACTGTTTAATGCAACAGTGAAAACCTTCCAACACTTCTTGATACACAGCCACATCAGTCCAGAGAAAGAATTGTGGATTCTATTTGCACATGGTTAGATTCAACCATTCACATATAACTGACGATAATGTTACACGCTATTATATCAAACTTTATCACAAGAGCATGCATGTGCTTCTTCTTTATTAGTACACCTTTTCTATGATGTTAGAGTATTTCTGACCAAGACAATTTTCTTGAAGAATATATCTTGACCTAAGAAGTCACTTCCCCTATCTGAGATAGTCTGAGCTTCTTCAAGGAAAAACTTGTAATGATGAATGGAAAATATAAGACGCATATTCATATCTTCAAGAGCTCACCCTCTGTTCAACTATCCTGCCGAACACACTCACTTTAGCACTGTTGCTCCTTTACATTAGATACTCACACCAAAAATTAGATGTTATAACATTGTGTCTGACATTAAAATACAGTTGTGCTGTACAGATTAGTACTACCAGTATATTCCACAAAGTCCATATCTCTTTCTACAACAGATTCTAGTCTACCAACTTATCTCCACCTGAAATGATCAACTGATGACCTCTTGACACTAGATCACACACAGAGAGGTTGCCACAATCTCAACATAAAGAACTGCCACTTCTTGTACTTTGTTGAGCATAACCTTACCATGTTTATATCAGATCATGGTCTGCCAAGACAAATTGAAATCCCTCTTGATATGGTGTTTCTCAATGTCACACAATGATTAACACTCTTTCTTATTTGAACTAGACGGATCCTCTTTATCTTCAGCTGTGTTGATCAGATCACCAAACTTCTGTCTTCATAGTCACACTCACTTAGTGAAGTCTTCATTATGAGAGTAATCATGTATTGCTAGAACATATTACTAACATCAAGATCAGAACATGCCCATTCTAATCTACATTAAGTCAGAACTGCCACTTTAGACAATAATGTCACTTTTTCAAACTTCACATGCACAATCCTAGACATTCTTCCAAGATAACAACACATTGTGACGTTGACATCACCCAAGACATAAGTTTGCCAGACATCAAAACTCAAATACTCTGACTATCCATAGAGATGACAATCCTCTATAGAATGACTTAGAACACAAGAAACAATTTATGTTCATGACTCGAAACAACTTTAAACAAAAAAATATATCTTTACAAAACAACTGCAAAGAATGACATCAGACTTAACAATGTCTGAACACTACCCTTATACCCTATGTTTGTCACAATTTGACAAACATAACCCATAATCTAGACTTTACTCATATCCGAAAGAAGAACATGAGAGACTCAAACAAGACTTAAAAAAATGAAACGGAAAAGACTCTTGAAACCTGAGCAATTTAAACAACATACCTGGAATTTAACAAATGTCTTAATCAAGCGATGTTATTTGAAAAAGAACTGCATCAAGTGGACTTATGCAAAGGTTGGAACATGCACTATGTCAGAACAAGTGATACACACCATCAACACATGTTTTTAGATGATAATCCAAAGAATGATCCTTGCTGGTTTTCAAGGATAAAACATGTCTTGAGTTATGTTCTGACATATTGTATGACATTGTTCTTCTGGCTTAAAGATTAGTCTTTGAGAGACTTCCATTTGATTAGAAGCAGAATAACATTATCCATGTTGATCTCCATACTCTCTTACTCCCCCTGAGTTATAAAAATTTAGGACATCTTTGATGCTCGTCCTTGAAGCACCCTTCATTTGGAATTTTCCACAGTTTCCAAGTTTAGAATCTTCAGTTTGCTTGCTACACAAGATTCAGATTGCCACACTCTGTAACTTGAAGTAGAAGAAACTATAATTGTATAACCATAAATCAATCTTCAGTAGATAAGCCTGAGCCTTATCTCTCTGGTGTCTTCAACAGTAGTGATGATGTATTTTCATGTAGATCACTTACTTCTTTTCTTCATACAGATATTGCAAATATCCAGCTCCCATTAAGATATTTAACAGAATCAGTATGCTTCACCAGATACCATTGCCAAACTTCCTAAACGTGTGAGGATAACAGTGAACAATAACATTTAGTTCACACTAGACCTTGAATACACACTGGAAGGGCTTCTCATGTAATAGGTACTAATTCTCCCGTCAAAGTACTCATTAGTTACTCAGTAAGATTTACTACTCACACTAGTTTATATTGACTGATTTCTTCTCCACAGTCTTGCATTTGGGTTCTACACCTAATAAGTACTAAGTCTCCCGTCAAAGTACTTATCAGTTAGTCAGTTAGAATTTACTACTCACACTAGAATATTCTGAGTGATCACCTCCTTGCTTACTCTTGGCAATAAACACAAAAAAACTTAAGATCTTGAGATGATGTTGTAACATCTGATATGACATCATCCTTCATGGTTCTTGGTTAACATCTTTAATATCTAGTTCATAGCACTTGGGGTGGAAAAAAAAGAGTGTAATAATCAGCAACATCCAGACATATCAAAGAGTAGAATAGCCAACATCTCAATATGCTTTTCTTCAGACTTTCATTCTGATTTTGAGATGATGGATGCCATAGTCTGTACCTATAGAGGAGATTCCCTCATTTGGTCAGATTCTTTTGAGCCATATGACTTCCTTGATTCAAAATAACACTACCCTTTCTGGATAACAACTAGGGCAGTCAACATTGGTGACCATATTTCACTGTGGTTGACACACAGTATTCAACTCCAACAACTGTTCTATGGTTATGAATGAAAATCCACATATTTGGTTCCTTTGATCAGAAGAAGATACCAGATATAAGCTCATCTTGATTTAAACATAAAGGATCCGAAAGGAATACCTTCATGAATTTTCTTTGGCACTGAGCTTTTCACTTCTTAACTCCCATAAATTAAGATTTGGAGTAGAATTACATGTTGATCGTGTCCTGATCAACTTATAATCAGATGTCTCCTCTTCCAAGTCAGGAGTAGGTTCCAAACCAATGTTCTCACACTACATTAGTTTAGCACCAGAACATCTGTTCTTCAGCTGGTAGCTGCATACTAATACTAATGTCCTAACATCCGGTAGGACATCTGTTCCTCCTTCTAGGAACACTCCAGCCTTGAAACTCTTCAAGGTTCACACTTGAAGATGATTATGAATATCATTGATCAGTTGACATTCATCAGCTCTAATAAACCATGCCATTATGAGTGGACTTGAGAAATTACTCAAGTATCTTTGACACTTTAATTATAGCTTTAAGGTTCTGCCATACATTCTGTTGAATATAAATAACCCTAGAATCTTTCTTTAACAATAGAGGTTGCACCAGAGGCTATGCAGCAGAAAATAGCCATATATCAACAGAACTTACACAACTCTTACTCCATGAACCAATTGTAAGCATGACATCCAAAGATCGAATGTAACTCAACCCTGCAAAATGCTTGCTTCTGCACCCAGCAACAGACTAGACCTAACCAAATTCCTAACCTGATAAAACCACATAGGCACAGAGGATACCTTATCAACATCTTCACTCCCGCATGAAGATTTTGATATGTTTCTTCTCTGTACATAGATGCAGGCTAATTAGTTCAATTCAAGTTCTTCACTCCCGCATGAAGCCTTTGGATTTAGCTCTATTTGTTCAAGCATCAACTGCTCTGGTCAGGTTGGTTTAATCCTCCACATATAGGTCCATCCTCCACTTCAAGGGACCATACAATATGAACACTCCTTGTTCAAACAATCTTCTAACTTCAACACAACCAGAAAGTATCCCCCATGGATCTCATCCAGAAACAGACACGATGCCTGCTCTGATACCAATTGAAATTCTGGTATGACAGACTCAGGATGTCAATCACGATGTCAAGACATCTGATCTGTTATCAGCTTAGCTAAGGCAGGACAGAGTGATCTCCAATTTTTGATTACCCCTCAGAAGAAGGAGTCCATGAGTACCGGGACCATGTTAGTTCAGTTCACATAACTAGATTGTAAACTTCATTGGTTCTGTAATAGGACAAGCTGTTAAACCTGATCCTAATGTTATACACGATGTTATAACATTCAAGACTGAACAAATAATACATTGCAGAAGATAAATAACACAGTGAATTGTTAACACAGTTCGGTCTAACTACTTACTCTGGGGGCTACAAAGCCAGGAAGAAGATTTCACTATCACTAGTACTATTTTATGTAAACAACCTCTGGTTTATCTAGTCACTACCCAATGCAACCTTTATCTTATAACTCCATCCAAGAAAAGAGAACCTCTGCTCACTCCCTAGTGATACCTAACTATTACAACCCTGCAACAACTATTTAATAATTTAACAAGAAAAAATAACTTGATCTTGCTTCACAACTTCATTCAAGAACATAATACTCAACTCTTACCTACAGGTTTCGAGTGAGAACAATAACTTCTCTTACCTACAGGTTTCGAGAAGGACATGGCAGCCATCCTGCAACCTGGGTGGTCTACCTTTACAAACCCTAATTATTGCATCTTTTCTATACATGATTTGCTTTTTTAAAACTAGGTTACAAAGGTTTCTATTGATAACCTGTTCCCAAATGGACTTGGGCTTACAAATCGCAGCACTACTAGCTGTTACAAATCAGTAGATATCTTCTGCTAAAAGAAAGGTTTTCAATCACAAATTTCCTAAATTATCTCCTATATTAGAAATTGTTGAATCTTCAATATTCTAATTTGATTCTTTAATATTCTGACTTGATTCTTTTGACCTTTAAATCTGCGCCACATAGGATTACATAATATTCCAAAGAATATTCTGTATCTGTTGAGTATCAAACTGAATCTTCATGTTCCAGTTCTGCAGGCGTGATGTCATGAGTTGATGTCATGACATTCCATATAACATCTTGCTTGTACCTGTTTTGTTCTTTTATATTTACAAGACTTATACATTCTATTACATTTTGGTGCTATTATATTTTAGCCAAACATAGATGCCAATCAGCCAATAAAAACATCAACATCAAACAACACCTTTGTTTGCTTGCACCATCTGTCGTAATTCTTCGCATCAATGGTTGGTAGGACATCTTGACGATGCTTCTTCCACATCCGACATCATTCCGAAGTGTATTGTTTTCAATTGGTGAAATTCTACTGGGCGTCGACTATAACAAGATGCCATGGTTCCAAACACGTCGGGGAGTGGGATTTTTTTATGCTTGTCGAACTGCAGTTTAACACGTTCAATGTGGTGCATCTCCACAATGTTGAACTGTATGTTCCCATTTTTGCAATCCAAACTTCTACGTCTTTCGAGTGAGGTTGATGTTCCAAACCCAGATATGGTCTCCAAATAAACCGCAGCAAAAAAAATAATAATTAGAAGATGGTCAATATTAAGTAAATTACTTATAATATGAATAACTTAGTGGTAATACATCATCTGGTCGAATGTGATCCAAAAGATTGTGTGTGATATAAAGAGACATTTTTTCTAGGATTGTTGTTGCAATTCATTTGTCTTACACACAACCTAGACCAAAAAAGAGAGAAAAGAAATTATTTACAGTTATTTTGAGTATAAATTGATTAAAATGAAATAGCGTTATAAACTTACTTTGTCGCGTAGGGAACATGTAAGTGTTGTTGTTGATGGGGGATAGGATTGACATTCTCCACCAAACCCTTGCTTGGAGCAAGAAATCGCATCCATAAAATGTACAAGTACCATTTTTGTCATTTTTACACAGTGAATTTTATATATGGGCAAAAACGGAGGAACCCTAATTATACTCTCCTATTTTATCAATGTTCTAAAACAAACTTAAATACATAAAATTTACACTATTACCGATACTTTTGTGAAATAACAAGTTATCAAATAGTAGCCTAATATAACATATACTTTTTTTAATTTAGTATCCTCAGACGAATGTCCGTCCAAACTAATAGTGCTATAATACTCTTTAAGTACCTTTATGTTACCTTGGCCCCTAGCAGTCCCTCCCTCTATCATATCTCTTCCCAAAATTCCTCGCATAGGGAATTGTCTTGTTAAACTGATCCATTAACCGCCTTACCCTTAATTGTGAGACCCAACAACATGTACACGTCCTCTAGCATGACATTACATTCACCTAGTAGAAGATGAAAAATGTGTGTTTCGGGTTTCCACATTACTAACAATGCAAGTATAAATTTTTGATCAATGGTGTTGTTAGATCACATGTTTGAAACCAACACGTTCTAGATACGGAAAAATCCACAGGTTGGTAGTGGTATAAGCGTGTGAATGACAGCGAAATCTTGATGCATCATAAAAAAGGGATATATAAATGAATAAATAAAGCGTGTTTGATGGTAGTGAAAGTGAATGCGTGTATGAACAAAAACTTATAAAGGCCACAATATTCTCGATTGTTCCTCTATGATTATCAACGATGGTTCGAGGAGACATAATTGAAAAATTAGAGAGTTGTGTGGCAGTATATAATCATAGACTATGTTAAAAAATTAGAGAATGTAATAGTTGATGATGAAATTAAGTTGAATGACGTCTATATTTATAGTTGAATCATTATTAATTTGAATGTATGAGGAGGTCGAAGTTTGTGTTGCATGGCTGACACCTTGGATATAGGCGCCATTTGAAATAGCACATGCATGCATGCATGAATGGAGGCGTCATTCAATATGGTGTGGGACAGGCTAGGTGGCAAGCTAGGCATGGCAGGCATGCATGTGGCGGGCTAAATAGGATGTCTAGGGATGGAATGCAGACTAGGCGTGTCATGCATGTACATAGGCGCCATATCACATGGCGTGTCAGGCCATTTTTTGTTCATAGGCGCCAAATGACATAGCCTGAGTGTGTCATACAAATGTTGTTTGATTCTTTCATCTATGTTCCAATTAAACCCAACCGGTCATGATTCAAACCCACATCTCAAACAAACATAAAACTCACACAACAAAATACACACTTATTGACATCCGCACCACAATACATTATCAATGCTCATGTTAATGGAGAGACATACAACTGTGACATATCCGGTTTTCTGTTTCGATACACCAATAATACCCATTTTTGTTTAAATATAATAGTAAATTTCTCATGTTTCAAAAGGAGATTAGAGGCCAAACTTGAACGAGGTCCAGTGTCACAAACCTGCTACCAACATCTTGTTTTTTTGGGACGAACCTGTTGTACCCCAAAATGTTCCCTCTTGATTTCAATCACAATTGACTTATGCTTCACATTCATATGTATCTATCCATTAGGTCAACAACATCACAATCATGAACACAAGGCGTGGGATCAGATTATTATTTCTTGTGCTTTGGGTTTTCAATTTAAAAGAAAAGGATTGTCCCTCAAAGTTTGATTCATAATCATCATGATCATAATCATCAAAGCACAATGATTAACATGTCCTTAATGCCAGGGTTTCACCATTTGTTTCATCAAATGATCCTTTGGAATTAGGGTTTTGAATTTTTCAATGCATCAAGTCTTCATTGATTATTGTAATACAATGAACTGACTTTTAAAGAAATGTCACAGTAAGCAATAGTCGCCACCGACTTTTATTTTATCCAATTTAAAGAAAGGCACAAAGGGAAGGTTTAAGGCACCCTTTTCATCCATGTGTCATACCCCAATTTTTGACCTAAGATACCACCTCATATCATCTGCATATGCATCATTTGCATCTCTAACAAATTGCATAGCTTGTGTTTGCTACTTGTGACTCAGCAGGATTAATCAAGAAATCACTCATCAGTACAAGTAACAATCAATTAGGGTTTTGTTCTCCCTTCATCTCAAATGAATCATCTTCATCAACAATCAACATTTGGTCCTCAGAGATTCATTTCAACAAGCTCAGAGGCTTTGAATCAACCAGATTAAGGTTTTGACTGAAGATAGCATACTCTTGACTTTTGCTCAGGATTTGATCTAATGACTTGGGACATGACCTCAAGACCCCAAGGGCATCATTTTGGCCTAATCTATTGACTCAGACATCTCCTACACAAGGATTGATCAACAGTGAAATTTCAAATCATCAGATTAGGGTTTTTGAACTATTAGAGACTGAAATCAGGGATCACATTTGGGAAACCCTAAAAATCCCCAGGAAGTCAATCAAAAGTTTCAATCATCTTCAAATAATCCCTATGACAACATCCAATGGAAATTACATCTCAATTCAAGACCTACAGTCATCAATTTCATCTGGTCGACAATTAGGGTTTTTGACCTAATTCATCTGAACAACTGACTTTTTAATCAGGACAAGATGTCACAACTCAAACCATGGCTCAATATCCTCTAATGCTTCAATGTGATCCATTCATACCATTCATTTGATGAGGATAGCCTGTTTCATTTGAAATCTCCAGAAATGCGATTCGTTTGAAAAAGTCAACTGTACAAGATCACCATTGACTTTTGGGGGATTTTGGTCAACCATGACTTTTGAAGTTTTGAATCATCAATATATGATATATGAAGTCAATTGATCAAGAAAAATCAAGAAAATCAATCAAGAATCAAAAAGTCAAAGTTTGACTTTTATACTCAGAAAAATTTTCTAAGTGTTTTTCAATGGTTTTTTCCAAACTTTGGAAGGGAATAACTCAAAATTTCACCTACAAACTGAAAAAAACTTCCAACATGAAAGTTGTAGATTTTGATCCAATAAACAACTTTGACACATATAATTTTTTTTTAAGATCAACCATTTAAGAGATATGGAGCTTCAAAGTTGGCATCTTTTGAAAAATGCACTTAAAATCTCACTTTCTTCAAAGTTCATGGGTCTTTTTCACCCACTTCCTTAAAGATCTTGAAGAAACTTTCAACTAGGGTTTTGAAGTATGTAATATGAGCTTTCCAAAATGTCCAAGAGCATGAAAAAATATGGAGTGTAGCTATGGTTTTGAATTTTGACATTAGTGAACTTTTCACTTGAAATTTCAAGTCATTTTGCCAAAGTTATGAACCATTTTGCCAAATGATCCAAGTAATGATGCATAGATGCAATGATTGAAGATATTTTCTGATTTGAAGATCAGAATGGAAGAGATAAGAAGCTTGGCAAAATAACCATGGTTAAGTCACTTTTAACCATTTGCATTTAATGTGAAAGATTCCATTTTATCTCTTAAGCCAAATCATCACTTCTTGATCAACTTGCAAGGGCTCTGCATTCAGAACTCATGGCCTATAAATAGAGGTCATTTCCACTCTTCAATTCACACCAAAACCTCACAATTATAGGTTTTCTCTCTTCTTTCTTGAATTGCAAGTTTCATGAGTTTCAAAGAGGAAGAATTGCAATTTCCATCTTTTGCAATTTCTGAGCAAAGTGAGGGTTCTAACATCTCATAAACATCAAATGTGATGTGTTTGAACCATCCATACACCCCAAAAACACCAAGAACTCAGAATCACTACCTCACTTCTCAAATATGCATAACATAAGCCTTATCATGCCAATTTTCATTCAAGCTCAATTTTGTCCAATCTAACCATCCAGACACCATCCATGTACCATATATGAACTATTCCAACCATCATCCATGATATGAAACACCAAAATCATCAAGCTTGATCCTCACTTGAGTCCTACTGCAGATCGAGCATCACCAACTGGTCCAGGGGTTTTCAATTCATTCCAGACATTCAAACACCTTCCATAAGGTCCACTGATGCTGTCCAGATCAAGAAACAACAACTGGAACTCCTCATTTGCAGAATTCAATTCTCAGTTTGGCCGTTTTTGAGGTAAGTGCTCATGAACTTCAAACTCTATCATGCACGCATCATAAATGAAATATTGATATACCATCTTGTTTCTGCACCTATGAGGATCATTAACCCTCAATCAATTGCATCATATCATGATCATACACAATTTCACAATGATTTGTCATATTAGGGTTCTTCGTGTTCATCAGAAAATTGATAGCCTTAGAGTTAAAATAAATGAAATTAAACGCTACCATCATGTTCCTCGTCCAAAACCGAGCAAGATAGACCCTTCACTTGATCAATTTGGTTCAGTTTCAAAGAATTTCAAAATCCAGTTAGGGTGTGTTCTTGGCGCCAGATTTTGTTCAAAGTTTTCAAATATTTGTTTTAAAATATAATTGAATGGACGCGTGTGAATAACAAGCTGCACGCGCAGCTCAGTTGGTTGTTGTTTTGGCTGGTAAGTATAAGGGCGTGGGTTCAAACCCTTGTGAAGACAAACCATTTTTTTTAACACTATTTTTCTTTCTTTTTTTCACACAACTTTAATTAATTATTTAACACATCAAATTAATTCATTTTTCATTCATTTTTTACACACTTCTTGTTTAACACATATATTTTAAGAATATCAAAAAAAGATCATCAAAAAATATTTATTTGATACATTTTTAAATAAGTTTAAAATGACTTGTTTTTAAGTATTTTTAATACTTTTAAATATTATTTTTCATTTGATTTTCAAACTTAATCACTTGTAAATATTTTTTGAGCAAACCCTGATCATCTAAGTGTTAATTGAAGATAATCTTTTTTTGTTTATCTTGATTAATTTGACTCCTTTCAAAATTCAAACCATTTTAAAACAAGCGATCGCGATTCTTTTCAAAAACGATAAACCATTTCTTTTTAAAACTATTGATCAATTGATTTTCAAAACGATGTGGGGCCTCTCGAATATTAGAGAGTGTAAGTCCCATTTCTTTTCCTTTTTGTACAGTTTTTTTTAAAACTTCTTCAAAACAAAACTTTTTCAAACAATTTTCAAATCATTTTCAAAACAACAAAACTTCAAAGAAACAAAACTTTTCAATATACCATGGGCCTCCATGTAGGTATAAGTCCCAAGCCCCTTTTGTACATACCCATTCCCGTACATGAAATTAGGTATTTCATTGTACACATACATTTTTGTACATATCTCAATCTGTTTTTTTTAACTTTGAATAACAAACCAAAAATGAAGGTTTTTCTTTAAATCTTCCCAAAAATAAACCATGGGCCTCCATGTAGGTATAAGTCCCAAGCCCTTTGTAAATACCTGTTTACATAGCTTTGAATAAATTCAAGTGGGTCTTTCCCCGAGTATGAGTCCCGAGCCCTGTGTATACAACTGGATCATGCTTACAGGTATATTTCCTTCATAAACTCCATTATATACACACACTTTGTCATACATGTATAACTGTTCATATTTGTTCATGTACTTGTTCATGTTTGTTCGTACTTGTTCATACTTGTGATTGTGTTATATATGCTTGTTCAACTTAGTACAACACTAGGTTCCCCATAGCCTCCTATTGGGCTTCGTGCAAAGAATCTCCCTAGTTTAGGTTAGGACATAGAGTATGGTTTCCCGGTGAAATCGCTCTAAGAGCTCAAACCAACTATACCATGCCTCCCCTTGGGCTTTGTACAAACGAGTGACCCTCCCATAGCCTCCTCTTGGGCTTACAATGCAAGGACCCTGGATTGTCCCTCCCATAGCCTCCTCTTGGGCTTACAATGCAAGGACCCTCGGATAGCCTCCTCTTGGGCTTCGTACAAGGACCCACGGGCTTCTTATAAGCATCCCAAATATCCAAATCAAATACCCTAGGAGATTAGACATTTTTCATCTCTATGATAGGAGTATCTCTTCTATATCATCACAAACAATCAATCAATCAAACTTTTTGCCACAAGGCTGGCTAATCAATCAAACTTTTTCTTGCCACAAGGCTGGCTAATCAATCAAACCATTTTGCCACCGTACTGGCTGATTAATCAAAGTTTTTGTCACAAGGCTAACTTCATTGAATCTTTTGCCACAAGGCTGGCTGATTAATCAAAACTTTTTGTCACAAGGCTGACTTCATTGAAAGTTTTTGCCACAAGGCTGGTTAAACTAACAAAAACATCTTTATCATTCTAAGCACCATAAGTGGCATGGCCCAGGGCTTATAATGAAAAGATTTTCAAACAAAAAATCAAACAGATGTATGTGATGATATAGATTAGATACATCGAACATTTAGATGACATTTGTCTCTTATCCTTTGCTTCCACTAGCATAAGTGGGAACTACGATTGCTCTGACTTTCTCAACATCCCTTTGAGAATACGTAGGCACAAGGTCGTATCCTTGGCGAGCAAAACTTCTCTCTCAAACCTTAGCACCCGTAGACCCCGAGCTACAGATGCTCTGATTCCCTCTAGGGGATATGTATGCAGAGGATCGCAATGATCTTTGCGAGCATAATCAAACAAACACCTTAGGTCCCACCTATTTCACAAGAACCTCTCAATAACATGGAATGAAAAACAAAGCAAAGAAACCTATAGAGTACTATAGATACGTTGGGTGCTAATACCTTCCCTTCGTATAACCAACCCTCTTACCCAAGATCTCTCCCCACTTTTAAGGTTATTGCAGCTTTTTTCCTTTTCCTCCTTTGGAAATAATAAAAAGTTTGGTCGGTACAAAAGAAAAATCATTTTTTGAGCACTCGAGCCCAAAGAAGGCATCAGGTGTCTCATCCCGAAAAAAGACAACGATTTTTCGCCCGCGACACCATGGTTTTCCATGGGCTCTTAATTGCTTAGCTCACTTTGAAATGTTTGAAAATGTTTGTAGTGAATAAAGAAAAAGATTTGAATAAGGACTTTAGCTTGTAAATAAGCGTAGCCTTTTTGAAGGTTTTTGATAAAAGGGTAAAACAGATTTAAACCAGAGCAAGCAACTAGGAGGTAATTACCCCTAAAAAAGGTTCTTTTAGCCTTTCAGGACTATCCATACCATAAGTGTAACGCCCGGAAAAATAAGTATATGCTTGATTTGGACGTTTGAGACGTTTATTGGAATTTTACCGTTTTTGGAGTTGTTTCAGTCGGTATTAGTTCGGGATGGCGGACTAATATTTAATTGAAGGTTTTCATATTTTTTGTACTAGAAATATTATTAAGTTAATATTCCGCGTTATGGGGCGTTTGAACGATATTTGAGCGTAGGGGTATTTTGGTCATTTCCGCGGGGTAGATATTTTCTTTATAAGAAAGAGATATTTGTGAGAAAGGAAAAAGGGTGGAAAGAAAAAGAAGAGAAAGAAAGGGAAGAGAGAAAGAAGAAGAGCAAAGATGGAGAGAAAGTGAAGAAGGGGATTTTGGAGAAGATGAAGAATCAAACCAAGGTAAGGGGGTGAATCTAATTTATCTTGGATGTATGATTCTTATAGTCTTGTTCTTGTTTTTGTTCTTGTTCATCTTCTTCATCCTTTCTATATTTTCCATTTCTCTTGTTTTGTAAGAAATTGTGATGTTTTCATGATATAGTAAGATTCAAACATGTTTTAGTTGATAGTATGTATAGAATCATGTCCTTGTTGTGTATGGTGATTGATCATGCTTTCTTTTCCATTTCCATGGCTTGATTGAGTTTGAATAAAATGTTAGGTTTTGAGAAAGATTGATGAATCAACCATGAAAAGTTTGATGTTAGGTTGTTTCTATGGTTTGTATGTGTTTTATTGGTGTTATGATGTTGTTTTAGAGTGGTTTTGGTGGGTATAAGGGGATTAGAACAGTTCTGGTTCGTGCTGGTTTTTTCTGGGTTTCCGCAGGTCCGCTGAGCGGAGGGGGGTCGGCTGAGCGGAGTTTTCTTTGGCTCGCTTCTGGAAAGGTCCGCTGAGCGGAGCTCAAGCGGCCAACAGCAATTTCTGTTTTTCCAAAACTTTGAAACTTCGTAACTCTTGGACCGTAACTCCGATTTTGTCGCCGTTCGAAGCGTTGGAAAGCTAACGCAATGAACTATACTATTATCTAATTAAATGATTCATAGGATGTAGTCTCCTATTATTTTTATTAGGATCAAGTGATGAATTGTGTAGTATGTTCAACTATCCAAACTTTGAAACCTTGTAACTTTTGATCCGTAACTCTGTTTTATGCGCCGTTCGAAGCGTTAGGAAGCTAGTTGGATGTTCTATATGATATTATAGGCTTGGTTAGCTTGTGATTAATTGGTTATGAGTTGTGGTTTATGAAATCACATAATTATTTATATGCGCGATATGATTGGTAAATAATCATAGTGCTTGGTTGTAATTGTTGTTGATGTGTGGATTAACATGAAATCATGTTCGTGTGTATTTTATATTAACGAATGTTCATTCTTGATATGTGACGATGTTTGGTTGTTTGTTGTTAACATGATGTGTGGCCTTATGGCAAGTAATTGTTGTTATGAGAATGATGTATTATCATTGCTGAATAGTTGTTATTACAACTTGTTGATGTGATGCAATTATGCGATCGTTTATGCCGATGTGGCCAGTATGTTTTGACGGTGAGTGTGTGTTGTGTGCTTAATAATGCCTGTGTGGTAATTATGGTGTGATATAATTGATAACGATGTTATTAATTGGTGATGTATCCTTTTGGATAGAATATAAACGGTGTAACGTGAGTATGTGACCGTGTTATATTGTTGATGATGTTGTTGTTATGTAATCGAGTCGTTTGTATGCACAGCATAACACTTCATTACGTTAATGGCGGAATGCTATTAACAGGTGGCGTGCGGGCATTGGTTACCAGTAGGAGCTTAATGCTCGGTAACGGTATATTAGCCTGAGTGGCAAGAGGTCATCAGTGGGAGCTACATGCTCGGTGACGACAGCCTGCGGGCTTCCTGAGTGGAATAAAGTCCCAGCATAATGCTCGGCAAGGTGTATGTGTCATAATGACAAGGAGGAGTTTACTCCGGATTTGGTACCACATGCATATGCATAGTCGAGTCTCATTCATCATTGTCTGTCTTTATAATTTATGTTATCATTCATGTGTCACATTACTTATATATTGATTGTGGTTAAATGAGTGGATTACTTTGTTGTATGATTCTTGATGATACTTGTTGGCATTACTATATTTATCATGCTTTTCATTATAAATTATATTCTCACCCTTCTGCTGATTTGATGCTTGAGTGGCATCCTGTAGATTAGCCGCTTTGGGAGTCTTTTGGAAGAGGTAGTTCTCCAGTTGGTCTTGTCAGTCGCTCTGATATGTAACACTGGGTAGTCGGGAGTCTGTTGTTATTTATTTGTATATGACTCTTTTGAACATGTATATGTGATAACGTGCCATTGTGTATTGTAAACACTTTATTTTGGAAAACTCCTCTTTGAGAGTGAGAGCTATACGTATATATATATATATATATATATATATATATATATATATATATATATGTTCATATCTTCCGTGTGTTATGTATCATGTTATTGGCAGGTGTGTATGCTTTTGGCATCGCTGATGTCCGTTTGTTTTCTAGGTGTTTGTTTGGTTACTTAGTGTAACATCCTAATTGTGTTGTATGAAATTTTAATACTCTGATATTTTCTTGCCTAAATGCTTTGGGTAGAATTGGGGTGTTACAATAAGAGGGTAGGAAGTCCTTCTATTGGCGGTTGAAGGGTCATCGAGATATCGTTCACCATAAAACTGTCCCTACCATGTAGAGGTAGGTAGTCTTTAGGGAAGGATAAAATAGTCATTTTAGGCAACCAAAGAGGACGCCTCAGCAATCGAAAGGGACTATCATATCACATTGTAGGCAACCTCGAGGGACGAGATCATATAACCGAAGGCAGCATTGAAGGGACTTATGATCTTTAGTGATGAGAATGAACTGAGGGCAACATTTGCTGAGGCATCCTCGTATCCGAGGGACTTGACTATTCTGTAATAAACAAGGCAACAGGCAACAAGAGGGGTTACCTTTAAAGGTGTGTGGGTGCACAATCACGTGATTCAATTCATATAATTATCTTGTAATTAATTATTCTAAATTAATTCAAGGCTTGCACTCCCTAAGATTACTAACCATGCAGTAATAATGTAATAGCATCACAGTTTAAGTGCCTTCAAGTACTAACCACAGGGAGGGGGAAAAAGCAATTTATAAGATAACCCAAAAAAAATTAGTAGAGAATTTTTTATCTGGTGTGGCGCGTGGCTGAAGGATCTTGGTTAACCCTGGAAATTTGGTACGAAGAAGAGAATTTTTAGTGCATTATAGTTCCACAAACCCTAAAAATACAAACCCTAATTGTAAAAAGAACACAAAATAATTTTAAATAACTGTTTAGAAATTAAGAGATTATTTTAAATAACTGTTTAGAAATTAAGAGAATCGAACGTGCGATTAAATATGATATTTACATGATGTAAAATATTAATTCAAATTAATTAATCAATTTAAAAACACATATAAAAAATAATACTTTTATTATAAAACAAACAATTATTTTTAATGTTTTGTTAAAAAATCGAATATTCGATTAAAATAAAAATAAGTGATTATAAAATTATTATGTAAAAAATAAAATGCTAAAATAAAATAAACTTGATAAAAGAAAGAAAAAGGAAATAAATAAAAGAATGCATGTAATAAAAAAAAGAAATTAAAAGAAGACTTAGCTCTGGATCTTGTGTGATGGATTCTGAAGGAACACCATGGAACGCGCTGCTTGTCACCTTCAGATCGGGCTAGAGGAGGATCCAGTGGTGGAGATTGGAGAGCACACTGTAGATACACGCACCTGCTGTGTACCGAATCTTTATGGCAAGCATAACAAAACATTAGTAAAAAAATAACTTACGGAACCAAGGATCGAACCCCTGTTCGAGCATACGAGGATCTTAAGGCGCACTGCTTCTCCACTGAGGCAATTTTTCTTCACTGTTGGGATTATACTGCATAAACTAGATGTACAAAACGTGATTAGGAGAATTTTAAAACGAACTGCTTCGCGCCCTGTTTCTCCTTCTTCACGAAAACACCCTGGCCAATAGCCACGATTTTCTGGTCGTTGCGGCAGGTTATACCTACGGTTTTAACCGTAGTCATATTTTCTGCAAACACAAATCTCACACGAAATGTAATGTAAATCACAGATAATGGCATAAATTACCAGAAAACACTATCTAAACGTAGAGGTGCCCTTGATTTGTCCTAATTTCGCTTCTAGGAAAAATCCCTAAATCGGAGCTTCAAGAAACCTATCAATGGTGAAAACCTATCCCTACATTAAATCTTCAATTAAACCATTCAAATAGCTTCGGAACATCCATATGAACATAAATACGCAATCAAAACGGATTAAACATGCATGAAAAATCAAAATCGAGTTTGAAAGAGAAGCACCAAAACGTGAACGTATATGCTCTGATTCTGAATACTTTAGGTCTTAATAATGATTGGGAGACGATCAAGAGGGCTCTAGGAACTTGTATGAACCTCCCAATGTCTCTGAATCCCCTCCAAAACCTCAAACCGAGTTCCAGATTTTTTGGATTTTTTGAGCTTTTGAACGCATTCCTTGAGCCTGCAATCCTTGTCCCTTGCATTTGGGGAGGTTATGTATTTATAATAGAATAGATTAGGGTAAAGAAATTGCATAAAATCTCTCTTGAATCCAAAATTGAAGTTTGATTGAAACTTGATTTTCAATCTTTCCATATTTGGCAAAAATTTGATTTTTCTCCCCAATCTCCATTAGCACAAATTTGGCATCTAATAACACATATTTTGGTGATTGATTATGATTGAAACATAAAAAGAATCCAATCTTTTCTATTTTTTTCAAAATATTTGATTAAATTGATTTTTTTAATGAATAAAAATTCATATAAAATCAAATAATCATAAATAATTCGTGGCATTCAGATTGGATCTCCTTGATTACTTGAGGATTTTATCTTGATGATATGGGCTTTGACAAAAAACTACTTTCGGTTGACTTTCAAAAAGGACCTGTAATGTTTTGACCCATATCTCTCAAATGAAGCATTTTTAGACTTAGCTTGTGAGAGACAATTTTGTATAGAATTCAATTTCCTTCAAAATGAGATTTGGATGGAAATTTTATGATGTTCCATGTGAAAGTTATGGCTGGTCAAAGTTTAGTTGACTTTTTAGTCCAAAAACCCTAATTTAGAAACTTTGGATTTTGTTGATTTCTGAACTTTTCTTGATGAATCATGATCAATCCTTGATCAAATGATGAATGATACTTCAAAATAAGGATGTTGACCAAAAAACAGGAATTTTGATGTACTTTGACCACAGTTGACTTTTAGGTCAAACTAGTCGATTGTTGACTTTTTGAGCAATTGACTAGGCAATCCTTGGAATTGAAGCTTGTACTTTGCCATAGAGATATTTTGAAGCATCATAGGCCATATGAAGTCCATTGGAGACTTTAGTTCATTGATTTTCTTCAGAGAAATCAAAACCCTAGTTCATTGAGCCATTGTTTAGGAGAATGTATCTTTGAGTCTTGAACTTTGGTATGAGCTTGAATAGGAGAAATGAGACGCGCAAATTTTGGGGTATGACAGCTTCCCCTGCTCAATATTCTTAAACCTGAAGATGTAGAGTGGTTTGTATGCCAGTCGGTATCTGAGGGTGGAAAAGGATTGAACACTAGAATACCCAGAAATTTGTACCATCGGGGGATAGGCTTCGAGATGCCATCTAGGTATTGGGGATATGAAGTGGGCTTTAAGATGCCACATGTCTTGAAAGTCAGAATAAATCGTACGTTAAACTATATCTGAAATTGAAGTGTTGGGAAGTAGTTGTTGAATGTTAGTCGTGTCAGCACCGTTCGTAGTAACTGAATTAGACTTTGGAAAAGTTGATCGTGTCTACACCGTTTGTGATGATAGAACTAGATCTTTGGAAGTTTGTCGTGTCAGCACCGTTCGTAGTAACTGAATTAGACTTTGAAAAAGTTGATCGTGTCTACACCGTTCGTGAAGATAGAATTAGATCTTTGGAAGTTTGTCGTGTCAGCACCATTCGTAGTAACTGAATTAGACTTTGAAAAAGTTGATCGTGTCTACACCGTTCGTGATGATAGAATTAGATCTTTGAAGGTCGATCGTGTCAGCACCGTTCGTAGTAACTAAATTAGATCTTTGAAAGTTTGTTGTGTCAGCACCGTTCGTAGTAACTGAATTAGAGTTTGCAAGTTTGTCGTGTCAGCACCGTTCGTAGTAACTGAATTAGACTTTGAAAAAGTTGATCGTGTCTACACCATTCGTGATGATAGAATTAGATCTTTGGAAGTTTGTCGTGTCAGCAACGTTCGTAGTATCTGAATTAGACTTTGAAAAAGTTGATTGTGTCTACACCGTTCGTGATGATATAATTAGATCTTTGAAGGTCGATCGTGTTAGCACCGTTCGTAGTAACTGAATTAGATCTTTGAAAGTTTGTCGTGTCAGCACCGTTCGTAGTAACTGAATTAGACTTTGGAAGGTTGATCGTGTCCACACCGTTCGTGATGATGGAATTAGATCTTTGAGAGTTGATCGTGTCAGTACCGTTCATAGTAACTGTATTAGATTAGAGATATTGTTCATCTGCTTGTACCTGTATCCTAAAAAAGGTAAAGTTAGTCTTTATGCAATGTCATGATGCATGTATTATGTGACGAGTCTCTCAAAATAAATGAGAAACTTGCATGTTATGTATGAATTTATTATGAGGTAATGTATGCAATGTATGAATATGTTTACGATATGTGATGTATGAATATGATTTATCCTGTCCTGATTGAGAAAATAAATCTTTGTGTCATTGTGATTTTGTTGTCTGATTTTGTTTTGAAGATACTGTTAGACGCAGGCCTTAAGATCTAGAGAGGGGGTGAATAGATCGTTCACAGTTTTACAGAGTTAAACGACTTTTCAGCGGAAGTGATTCTGAATCGACTCGCGTCTATTCCGAACCACTATCGAAACGATTGTATATGTGTTTAAAACCAGTCCAAAACTTGAGGTAAGTGATAAGAGTATACGTTGCAGAATCAAAGCGTTGCTCTTATTGAAAATCAGATTAACTTCTTGTATGATGGACAATGTTTGCAATGCAGTAAGAGTGATAGAAACAAATATACAAACACTTGGTGATAGTGATCAAATTGACGGTGATTCAATATGTGATGGATTGTGATGTTTATATAAGTTCTTAATTCACAATCTTAACACTCGAATCGTTGATCAATTTGCTATTATAACCAAATATGAACAGAACGTAAATGAAAAAGTAAAAGCGACAAGAACACGATATTTGTTTAGGCAGTTCGTCGATCGTCCTCGCTACGACTACGTCTGCCCCCAATTCCAAACTGAAATTGGGTAATCTTTCATTAATGTTGAAAGTAGTATATACAAAGAAGATAACAAAGCGATAAACCATAAACCAATTATGTCGATCCTTTGAATCTTCTTCCCCCTTAATCTTGAGTCAGATCAAGGTTATCCAAGAGCTTCACTTTGATCCCTTTCTGCAGTGTCTTCAATTCCCTCGAACCCTTGTTCTTCAATCTTCACACTCAGCCGGATCCTCGATGAAACCTCTTGATAAAAACCCCCAAGAAACACCTATCTTGGAGGACAAAACCCGCGGATTTTATTCACCAAAAACCCCACAAATCTTCACCCACTAGGAATCTTCATATCCGTTCCATGGACGTTATCGAACTCGATCACTAACCCTCAACGCAAGAATGATTATGTGTAATTGCGTTGGAGATGACGAAGAACGAAGATGAGAAGCCTTTGTGTATCTTTCAGTCGTTGGTGTTGTTTGTAATAATGAACCTTGGACAATATATATGATAGCTTAACAGTTGGAGATGAGAGAAACAGAATTTTTGACTTTCTTGATCAGTTAGGTCGACCTCTTTTAGTGCTTAGGTCGACCTAGCAGAACTTGCAGAATTTTGCTCCCAGTTAGGTCGACCTGTTAAAGGAGTAGGTCGACCAGAATCCTCTTCTGATGCATTCTGGGGACATTTTCTCAGATTAGGTCGACCTAGTTGTTGTGTAGGTCGACCTAGCAGACTGGTATGTAGATTTCATCAATTTAGGTCGACCTAGATGATGTGTGAGTCGACCTAACAGAAGTATGGATTTTTCTCCATTTTAGGTCGACCTGGATTGATGGTAGGTCGACCTAACTGCTGCTTTTCTGCATTCTTCTTGTTTTGCTTGTGTTGAGTCGACCTATATGCATAATAGATCAACCTGTTCTGTCATGAGTGATCAATGCTTGCTTTTCTTTGAGTTTTCTGCTTCCACCTTGTTGCTTGTATGCTTATTGAGTTTGCCATGAATCAAAAAACATCTTTGTGATTGTAATCTTGTATTCACATACTCCCCCTTTTTGATGATGGCAAACCAGTAATCGAAGCTTTGGTAGTAAGCGATAAAGACTCAACAAAGCTCCCCCGTAGATTCAGCATCTATCTCTCAACAAGTCAATCTCTCAACAAAGCTCCCCCGTACACTCAGCATCTATCTCCCCCTTTGTCAACATCAAAAAGAGATACAACGAAAATAGAAGAGTAACGAGAGAAACATAGATAAAATGCTAGCATTCATAGTATAGAAAAGAAAAGGTAGATAGTGATATCATGAGAGTCAAATATGTTTAAAGGTGTATTAAAGATGAGACACATATATGAGCAAGAGAGATATAGGTATGAAGTCACTATAAGCATGTTAATTGATAGCATATTATAGTATCAATGATATTTTTGGAAGTGAACCACAATTACGTTACCGCTTTTTCAATATCTAGGTGTCGACTTTGATGGCAGCCTTTAGTTAATATGGAATGACGCCTGGCTTGATGATGAACTACCTCTATGCTAATAGAAATGTTAGTAGAAAAAAAATATATAAAGTAAAGGAATAATATTAGGAGAGAACAAACGTAATTAGCCCAAATTAGAGATATCGAGTATCCCTAATTCTCTACGAATGTTGAAGTATTGCTCCGTTGCTAGAGGTTTGGTGAAGATGTCAGCTAGTTGCTTCTTGCTTTCTACATGTTCAAATGTAACGTCTCCTTTCTCTACATGATCTCGTAGAAAGTGATGTCTTATTTCAATATGCTTGGTACGTGAGTGTAAGACAGGATTTTTACTCAAGTTTATGGCACTTGTGTTGTCGCACATGATAGGTATGCGATCAAGCTTAATACCAAAGTCAAGAAGTTGTTGTTTGAGCCATAATATTTGTGCACAGCAGCTTCCAGCAGCTACATATTCTGCCTCAGCAGTAGATAATGCAACCGATACTTGTTTCTTGCTATGCCAACTTATCAATGAATTTGAGAGTAGATGACATGTTCCACTGGTGCTTTTTCTATCGGATTTGCAGCCAGCAAAATCTGAATCGGAGAATCCTACCAAATGGCACTCATTTCCCTTTGGATACCATAGACCATATGTAGTAGTTCCACGTAAGTATCGCAGAATTCTTTTGACAGCTTTTAAGTGAGATTCTTTTGGACAAGATTGATATCTTGCACACATACACACACTAAACATAATTTCTGGTCTTGAGGCAGTAAGATACAATAGTGAACCTATCATACCTCGGTATAATTTCACGTCAACCTCTTTACCTTTCTCATCTTTGTCTAGATTAGTATTTGTTGCCATAGGTGTGTCAATTTCCTTTGCTTCACTCATTCCAAATCTTTTGAGCAGCTCTGTACAGTATTTAGTTTGATTCACAAACGTTCCATGATTGAGTTGCTTGATTTGTAGGCCAAGGAAGAAATTTAGCTCACCCATGAGACTCATCTCAAATTCACTCTGCATAAGCTTAGAAAAATCTTTGACAAGTTTTGCATTAGTCGACCCAAATATAATATCATCTACATAAATTTGGACTAAGAGAATATCTTTATCTTTTCTTTTAATAAAGAGAGTAGTGTCAACTTTACCCCTAGAGTACCCTTGACTAAGGAGAAATTTGCTCAAACGTTCGTACCAAGCCCGAGGGGCTTGTTTAAGACCGTATAGAGCACGTTTCAGCTTATAGACATGAGTTGGATACATGTAATTCTCAAAGCCGGGTGGCTGAGCAACATAGACTTCTTCATTTATATAGCCATTTAGAAAGGCACTTTTAACATCCATTTGGAATAGTTTGAAGTCTTTAGAACAAGCATAAGCAAGTAAGAGACGAATTGCTTCGAGACGTGCTACAGGAGCGTATGTCTCTTCATAATCAATACCTTCCTCTTGATTATAACCTTGGGCAACTAATCTAGCTTTGTTTCTAGTAATAACGCCGTTTTCATCAAGTTTGTTACGAAAAACCCATCTAGTGCCTATTACTTGATGATCTCCCGGATGAGGGACTAAGTCCCAAACATCATTCCGTTTAAATTGGTTTAATTCTTCTTGCATGGCCATTAGCCAATGCTCATCAAGTAATGCATCCTTAGCGTTTTTCGGCTCAACTTGTGAAACAAAAGCAAAATGATGACAGAAGTTACTTATCTTTGAGCGTGTTGTAACGCCCCTTGAGATGTCTCCTATTATATTGTCAATTGGATGGTCTTTCACATTTGTCCAGGCCTTGGGAAGTTCTTCATTGTTTGAGATGCTTTCTTTTTCATTTTCATCGTGAGACTTCTCTTTCTCTCTCTCAGCATCTTTCTTTTCAATACTTTCATTCTCGTCTTCCTTATCCTTGACAATGTCTTCAGTGGATGGACCTGCACCATTAAACGAAAGACCTTTCTCGACATATTTTGCATAAGATTCATCAAAAGACACGTGTACTACACTTCCTTTACCAAGTATGGCTCCCCGATTGTTATCTCCATAGGTGACATACCCCTTTTTCTTTGCTTGAAACTCAACGAAAAGAGATAGGTCTCCCGTCATGTGTCTTGAACATCCGTATCAAGGAACCACAACCTTTCGGCAATGTCAAGACACTTTTCCTGCAAAATTAATTTAGAGAGGGAGGTCCCCAATTTTCATTGGGTCCTTGGTAGTGAGTACACAATTTGTTGCACTTAGGCAACCATTGAAATACTCCTTTAGGAACTAAAATTCTCCTAAATTTGCATTTTTCAATGGTATGACCCTTTTTGCAACAATAATGACAGGTAATATGATGAGAATATGGTGTTTTGCTAGTTGATACTTTTGGTACAAAAGTGTATTTACTATATAAAGGAGTATACGATCTTTTGAACTTATTTGGATCAACGGCAAAAGTCACTTTTGGTTGTAGAGCCTTGTCTAACTTGGCTTTTAGATCTCTTACTTCTTTTTGCCAAATGTGACATGTCTCACAACCAAACCATGATGTAGGATCAATTTCAACTTTATCCTTTTGAATGTCTAGCATAGATTGTTTTAAAGCTTCCATATCCTTTTCGGTTTTCTCAACTTTTGATTCAAGATATGAAAATATTTTCTTATTTGAGGCCAAAAGTTTGAAAGCCTTAATTGCATCTCTATGTAATTCTTCAAAAGCAAGTTTTAGTTGAGAATGAGATACCTTATCTACGAGTTCAGGTTTAAGATGACTTACAGCTTTCTTTTTCTTGTGTTGATGAGCCATGAAACATAGGTTTGCTGATTCTTCTTCATCGCTTGATGAGCTTTCACTAGATGAATCACATTCCCATGCTATGTAGGCTCTTTTAGATTTGTTATGACCTTTGCTTTGGTTCTTCTCTTTTTCCTTCTTAAGGTATGGACAATCCGGTTTGTAGTGACCGGCTTTCCCACAATTGAAGCAAAGACCTTTGATTTTTCCTTTGTTGTCGTCATCTTGTTTGAACTTGTTTGATTGCTTTCTATAGTTGATCAAGCTTTTGTCAGAATGTTTTACTCCATTTTTCCTTAGATATTTGTTGTATCTTCGCACAAACAGTCCCATTTCCTCATCATCGGAGTCTTCGTCATCACTTGTATCACTATCCTTTGGCTCTTGTCTTGAGGTCTTGGAGCTTGAAGCTTTTACAGCTATTGACTTCTTCTCTACCTCTTTCTCCATGTTCTTTTATTTCTTTGCCCTTTTCTCATGCATGTCAAGGCATTTAAGGTGTTGTTCATGTTCCTCTAGTTTACCAAAGAGAGTAGTAATGTCTAAGGTGTTTAGATCATTTGCTTCCTTTATTGCTGTAACCTTGGGTTGCCATTCCCTGTTCAAGCATCTTAAGATTTTGTTAGTAGCAACTGCATTGGAAACAGGTCTATCAAGAGAATTTAACCGATTTTTCAGGTGAACGAATCTCTTCTACATGTTTTCGATGGATTCACCATCTTCCATGTGGAAGAGTTCGAACTCTTGAGTTAACGTATTGATCCTAGCTAGTTTGACATCATCCGTTCCCTCGTGGGCAACTTGCAATGTGTCCCACATAGCTTTAGCTGATCTACAATGGGAAACGCGATAGTATTCATCAACTCCTAGAGCTGAGATTAGAATGTTTCTCGCTTTCCAATCGTATGCATATCTCTTTTCATCTTCAGCATCCCAAGTATTTTCTGGTTTTGGAACAACTGCACCAGCTGCATTTGTCATGGTGATCTGAAAGGGACCATTGACAATAGCTGTCCAGATGTTCCTATCAATTGCATTGATGTGGACACACATACAATCCTTCCAATAGCCATAGTTTTCACCGTTGAAAACTGGAGCTCTATTGTGAGCCCCTTTAGGTCCGGAAGCCATCTTTCCAATAAGTGTTTCACGTAGCACGGAATAAACCAGGCTCTGATACCACTTGTTAGACGCAGGCCTTAGGATCTAGAGGGGGGGTGAATAGATCGTTCACAGTTTTACAGAGTTAAACGACTTTTCAGCGGAAGTGATTCTGAATCGACTCGCGTCTATTCCGAACCACTATCGAAACGATTGTATATGTGTTTAAAACCAGTCCAAAACTTGAGGTAAGTGATAAGAGTATACGTTGCAGAATCAAAGCGTTGCTCTTATTGAAAATCAGATTAACTTCTTGTATGATGGACAATGTTTGCAATGCAGTAAGAGTGATAGAAACAAATATACAAACACTTGGTGATAGTGATCAAATTGACGGTGATTCAATATGTGATGGATTGTGATGTTTATATAAGTTCTTAACTCACAATCTTAACACTCGAATCGTTGATCAATTTGCTATTATAACCAAATATGAACAGAACGTAAATGAAAAAGTAAAAGCGACAAGAACACGATATTTGTTTAGGCAGTTCGTCGATCGTCCTCGCTACGACTACGTCTGCCCCCAATTCCAAACTGAAATTGGGTAATCTTTCATTAATGTTGAAAGTAGTATATACAAAGAAGATAACAAAGCGATAAACCATAAACCAATTATGTCGATCCTTTGAATCTTCTTCCCCCTTAATCTTGAGTCAGATCAAGGTTATCCAAGAGCTTCACTTTGATCCCTTTCTGCAGTGTCTTCAACGCAAGAATGATTATGTGTAATTGCGTTGGAGATGACGAAGAACGAAGATGAGAAGCCTTTGTGTATCTTTCAGTCGTTGGTGTTGTTTGTAATAATGAACCTTGGATAATATATATGATAGCTTAACAGTTGGAGATGAGAGAAACAGAATTTTTGACTTTCTTGATCAGTTAGGTCGACCTCTTTTAGTGCTTAGGTCGACCTAGCAGAACTTGCAGAATTTTGCTCCCAGTTAGGTCGACCTGTTAAAGGAGTAGGTCGACCAGAATCCTCTTCTGATGCATTCTGGGGACATTTTCTCAGATTAGGTCGACCTAGTTGTTGTGTAGGTCGACCTAGCAGACTGGTATGTAGATTTCATCAATTTAGGTCGACCTAGATGATGTGTGAGTCGACCTAACAGAAGTATATGGATTTTTCTCCATTTTAGGTCGACCTGGATTGATGGTAGGTCGACCTAACTGCTGCTTTTATGCATTCTTCTTGTTTTGCTTGTGTTGAGTCGACCTATATGCATAATAGATCAACCTGTTCTGTCATGAGTGATCAATGCTTGCTTTTCTTTGAGTTTTCTGCTTCCACCTTGTTGCTTGTATGCTTATTGAGTTTGCCATGAATCAAAAAACATCTTTGTGATTGTAATCTTGTATTCACAGATACTCAGCTGGGGATTTATGATTTCTGCTTGGGGATGAGAGCCATTTGAATGATTGATCTTGACGTACCCTGACTGGGGATAAGAGAGATGAATAACCCTGTTTGGAGAAGAGAACATTTTAAGATATCTTATTAATGATTACTCTGTGGGGATATGATCCTGTGAAACCGGATTTGCGGGAAGCCATGGATGTCTTGAATGTTGCCCCCTGTATTATATTAACTGTCATTCCTGGATTTGTATTGATTGGGACACACCAATGAGTGTTGGTTGAAGTGTTAAACAGACTTTGCACAACTTTGCCCCTGCTGGTAGAGACTTTGGAGAGATTCGCCTTGTGAGGACCTTTGGACATATACTATGGGTGATGCCCCTGGTAGTTATACACTTAGGGTGATGCCCCTGGCTGATCGGGAAGTAGCTTCAGACCCACTTGGGTGCATGCCCCTGATTGTTTGGCATTCTTGAGAGATTCTCGGAATCTTGACTTGCTTGCCCCCAGATCGATTGGCATTTTTGAGAGATTCTTGGAATCTTGACCTGATTGCCCCGTATTGACTGGATGGGCTGCGTCATGCCCCTTGTATATGTTGACTTCTAATTGAGTCAAGTGTAAGAGTTATTGTTACTGAAGTGGTTTCGTCTGTCGGGATGACTTTTAGTCATTAGTCGTATCCTGTGCAAATTCTTCCTGATGCTAACATTTGAAATTATGTAGCAAAATATGTTTAATAATGAATTCATGAGATGCAATGCATATGTCTGTCTTGTTTTTTTGGAAAACATTAAAACGGGAGATGTAAAAGCGTGATGTTTATAAAAACGTGATGTTTGTAAAAACGTGATGTTTGTAAAAATGAAATATCAACTCAGCATTTGTGGTAAACCTTAAGGAGTCAGGATACCCTTTTGGTGACAGTATGCTTTCTAAATAATCATGCTTCAGTTAGGGCTTTCAAGGGTTGTAACGTGGCTTGGTTCACGGTTTAAGAAACCAAGGATAACGGCTCAAAAATTTATTTATTCCCACCCCAATCTTCGTGATGTTTTTCGACCCTATGCTCGATTAACTCTGCGTTTAGGCTTTAACAAAGCTTGAAGTTGTGACTTTGATATTTGATGATGGTTAAAGGAAGTTTATTTGGACAGGCAGTCATCCCTTTTTTTGTATTGCTTTCTTTTTGTAATATCTTCTTTTGTCGAGGATTTTTAACAACCTCTTTTTGACCATGATTTTGTCATCCCTAACTTTTGCCTGAACTGTTTATTTTGAGATTACAGTCAGCGTTATGTTTTGATTTTGATAAGTCTCTTTCATAGGTTTTGACTTGACAATTTTTCTTTTTGATAGATGTTGACTGCCTGACTTAATAGTCACGGGAACCCATCATTATTTGTGTAAACAACGGCTAGTATAATTAAGTTAACTGAGTAACTACCCTGCCCCAGGTTATGATTAAGGGTTTAATCTGTACGAGAAAGAAAACTTCCACTTCTTAGGCTCAAAGGGTTGACGAGGATTAACATCCTTTTATCTTCGCTGTTTAGAAATTGAAACAATGCATGTACATCGTCAGCATAGTCCGTTCAAAAGCATACTTTATGAGGTTGCGGTATCATTTTCGTCATCCTCCCTCAAAAGGCATACAGCTTTAACAGGAGTCGAATATCACAAAACATATGCAAAGTAAAGACACCGTTTAAAATGAGTGATAGCGAAATAATTTATTCAAGACAAACATATGCAATGCACTGATGATGATTATTAAAACAGATAATGTCTATCATAAGTCGAATGTTTAAACAAACAGAATAGAAATTGCAAATTAAAGTAAGTCTAATGATTAAAAAAGTTCATCCTTCTAGACATTAATCGGTCTTGTCGTGATTAGGCATGGGAGCAGTGATCGCCACCGGAGTCTCAGGAGAGTTGAACTCGATTTCCCCAGCATATCTTGGATCTTGTTCTTTAGGGTCCAACAATTAGTTGTATCGTGTCTGTCATACCCCAAAATTTGCCCATCATATTTACTCATATTTCAGTCCATCGGACTTTCAAATGCTTAAAGATACACAAGGAAGCATGCAGTCTCTCTCCTAAACAACAGCTTCTAAATTAGGGTTTCTGATTTAATCAAGGAATTTGAACTTCTGATACCTCAAGTGGATTCCATGATCTCTCATATGATTCAAAGTACCCTCATGCCAAGTTTCAAGCCCTGATTCAAAAGATTGCTCATTCAATGACCCAAATAATCAACAATCGATTGGTTGACCTAAAAGTCAAACTATGGTCAAATCACAGTCAAAGTTCCTGATTTTTTGTCAAAATTCTCATTTTTAAGTGTCATTCATCTTTTGATCAAGATTTGATCATGATTCATCAAGAAAAGGTCAAAAATCCACAAAAGTACAAAGTTGCTAAATTAAGGGTTTCTAGGTAAAAGTCAACCGAACTTTGACCAGGCCATAACTCTCTCATACTTTCTCAGAAATTTCTCAACCAAAGCTCATTCTCAAGGAAATTTGATTCTCTACAACTTTGATGTTGGGCCCAAGGTCAAGAAATGCTTCTGCATAAGAGATATGAGCCAATACATTACAGGTCCTTCTAGAAGATCGCAAAAAGCTGTTTTTTGTCAGGAGCTATATCATCAAGATAAAATCTCCAAATGCAAAATATCTTCCAAAGTGGCTTGTAGAGGACATCTTGGGCTTTCCAAAAAGTCCTAGATCACCTTCATATGATGAGTATTCACCAAGTTATGAGTTGTAGAAGTTGGTCAATTTTTGAGAAAAATGCAAAAATATCAAATGGGCAATTTGAGTTTTTGAGCTTTTGTGCCTAAGGTTTGTGATCCAAAACGTGTATGTGACATGTTAGAAGCCTTCTAAGCCCATTGGTGCATAAGCATGATTTTTATTCTATTTATCTTTGATTTTATTTTATTTAAAATTAAATCAAAATAAATCCAAATAAATAAGATAAAAATCAAATCTTGGTAGATGGCGCATGGATTGGTTCCTTTCAATCAGAAATATATCAAATATCATCCCTACTTCATTCATAAGGTAATATAAGGTAGGAATAGGTCATTAGACAAGCCCCATGAGGTACACATTTCGTGTTTCACATTAACCATAGTCATTCATATGCTTGAATTTACTATTACGTGTTTTAATATGTTTCCATGGAATCTAATCGTTTGCTTGAGTATATGGCGTGATTTAGAAGAAATATGTGCTATTTGTTTGAAGTTCAGACGCAAGGATCAAGTCGCACCATTGTTAGGGCATTAATGAAGTGCACCTTCATTCTCATGCCTACAGGCGGTTTTGGATCATAATAATCACACCATTCGACTCGTGACAGTCTGCTTAGTTGATCTGGGTCGCTTTTGATTTCGTTTACGGTCTCTTTTGTGATTTGTAATTTGCAGGTTATTTGGCTACCGCGAAAAATCGAAGCGAAACTATAGGGAATTCGTAGCAAATCCGGCCTGGCCAATGAGGAAGACAATGAATAGTAACCTGGGACCTTGGACCACGCGTGGCGCTACATAAGTGGCTGGTCAAACAATTCACACCCTCTCTCCCTTTCTGATTGGACGGTCAAAAGATACTGGGACCCACGCACTAACTCATTCTATTTATTGTCTTGTTTACATATTTAATTATTTCAGAGTGTCCCTTTGACAACTTGCAGCTGCAGCACAATTGGAAAGAGTGAGCATTGGTAATCTAAAAGGGGCGGGATCGATCCCCAGGTTCACCAGCTTATTTTTATCACCTATTTTGAATTAACCTGTTGGCAGATCAAACACGTTGGAGGTACGCACGCCTACCATGAACTCACGCCACCAGCCGTTGGATGCTCTTGGCGTCAGATCTAAGGCTTCAGAACATGCTTGTCTACCGTGGATCTCCCTCTACTCACCACACAGGATCCAGAGCTAAGATTTCTAAACTTTTTTTATATATAATTAATTGCATTTTTCTTATATCAATTGTTTTAATAATTATAAATCATTATTAGTTTTTTACTTTTTTTCTAAAAATCATATAAAAAAATAAAGATCATACAATTATGATATTTAATCGAGTGTTCGATTTTTTTTTTTACAAAACAAATTTTAATTGTTATTTAAACATCAAAATTATTTATTTTACATAATTCTTTTTTTCAATTATTTAAAATTAGGATTTAGGTTTTTACTAGATTAATTTTGGTATAATTTTAAACCTTAGGCCGTAGGTTTTAACTTTAGGATTTCCTTGACCTTTGCCCCTGACTCTAAAAATCTCATTCTGGTAGATGTAGCCCATTAACCCTATGTATCTTTTGGCTCATTCAGGACTTGCCTTTTGCCATGCCTTTTTTGTTTGCCTAAATTATTTTTATTTTTATTTTTGATCTGCCACGTTATAATTGTTGAGATCACTCGTGCACTAACATTTTTCTTCTTCGTGGCTAATTTTCAGGAATAACTAAAATTCTTCAGACACGCGCCATACCAATCAAAAAAAGCTAAGTTTCTAATTCTTTTCTTGTTTAAATATCATTTTAATTTTTGTTTTGCCTTTTTGCCCAAAATAGGGTTTACTTCAATAGCCAACGAATCTGTAATACACTAACCCCTATTATTTTCTATTTAATTCTCAGATGTTCAGAGTCAATCGAAGGTTCGAGGAAGATCAAGGCTCAAGATAAAGATAATTAAATTAATTATTCATATTTCTTATTTTCTACTTTAATTCCCCCTCCCCGCAGGTGTTATTGTAATAGCGTAGGAACTTTTATTTTTCTGCCTTTAATTTCTGCAATTTTAAACTGCATGGTCAGTAACCCTAGGGAGTGCAAGACTATTAACTGAATATAGATCACTAATTTACAAGATAAATATCATCGAAGATAACCACGTGATTGTTGCACCCACACACCTTTAGGGTAGTCCCTCTTGTTGCCTTTTGTTGCCTGTTGCCTTATAATTCTGTCGCCTCTAAGTATGATAAATAGTCAAAGTCCCTCGATTCCGAGGATACCTAAAGCAATGTTGCCTTCAAAGTTATTGAAACTCCCTCGATGCTGCCTCGGAAAAATAAGATGATTGTCCAATTGCTAAGGTATCCTCGCATGATGCCTAAAAAGATGAATGACTATTATATCCTTCCCTTAGACTACCTGCCCTCTTTATGGCATGGGACAGTCTTGTGGCGAACGATTATTCTCGATGACCCTTAACATCCAATTGAAAGACTTCCTGCCCTCTCATGGTATGGATAGACCCTTTCACCCTGAAAAGTTAAAAGAACAAATTTCTAAACTTAGGGTAGTTGCTATTAATTGCTTGCTCTTTTTTTTTCAAATTCAAATTCAAATTCAAAATCTTTTCCCACTTCTTTTCAAAGAAACTTTTCAAAAAAACTACGCTTATTTACAAGCTAAAGTTCTTATTCAAATTTCTATTCACACCCTACTTTTCAAACAATTCAAACATTTTGAAAATAAACTGAGCTAAGCAATTAAGAGCCCGTGGATAACCATGGATGCAAAGGGTGATTTACACCTTGCCTTTGTATAACTTACCCCCTGAACTCAAAATCTTTAAAATGTCTTTTTCTGTTCTTTTAGCCTTTCTTATTGGATAAAATAAAAGTCGGTGGCGACTCTTGCTATCCGCACATTTCAAAAAAAGTCAGTTCACCGTATTACAGTGTCCAAGGCAATTGGAATGGTGTGCACACCTCGCATTGGGATTGTAGAGAGAAGAGGAAGTACTAGGATTCCTCGGAGGGTCCTTCAAAGTGATCAACCCTGACTTCAACAAGTATTGTAATGCCTGAGCCAATGACATATTAATCTTTTTGAATTGGTGCTTAGGTGCATCTGGCTTGCGCCGTTGTTGTGGAACTGGTGTTGAGATCAGAATTGTCCCCACGGATTGGTTGCGTTCATTACGACCTTTCAGATTGTACACATCATTAGTCATATGAGGTTCCTCAGGTGAATCGAAATCAATGATCTTGTCATCGATTAAGTCTTGGATCTTATGCTTCATTGGTCCACAATCCTCTGTATCATAACCAAGACTATTCGAATGATAAGCACATCTCGCATGATACTTGTACCCAGGAGCAGGATTTGTAGGAATTGAATATGGAGGCAATAGAGTTATCAAGTTCTGATTGAGCAATTGTTGCTGAACTTGAGACAGCGGCATGTGCAATGGAGTAAATGATCGCTTAGGTTTGGATTTCCGATTATCTTTACTACCTTGATGCTTATGTTGATTCTTCTCCTTCTTGATCAGAAGTGCCTTCAATTCTTCTTGCCCCTTGGCCAAGTTAAGGATCATCTCTTGGAACTGGTTGTTTTGAGCCTGAAGATTTTGTACTGATTGCTCGAGATCCATTTCCTTACTGAAATAAACAGCGGAAAGATGAGAGACCTGTTTGTAGAAACCTGCGATGTAATGTTTATGAATGATATGCGTATGCGTATGCAATATTTTCAAGGACCTTGAAATTTAAATTTGTTTAAACAAAAGAAAAGAAACAACTTTTATTAGTAATAATTAAATTGTAATTATTGTTCTTTGCCATTTTTAAGCTTACAAAGGAAAGAAAAATAAAAAACAACTAAATAATAATAATAAAATGAACTTCTTCAAGTTTCCCATGGACGCTTTCTTTTTGACCCAATGAAGTTGTTGATCCTTTGCTCTGCATGAAGTTGTTTCGTGAGCTCTAACACATGCTTTTCTTTAGCACGGAATTGGGCCTCAAAAGTATCTCTTTCTTCTTTCAACTGAACCCATGACCTTTGTAGCTCTTCTAAAACAGTAGGCATGTCCGGATGGAGAATAACCAGAGGAGCCTTTTCTTCACACTCTGGTTCCACAATCACAGGTCTGACATAGGGATATGGCATGACAAAACGCTGAGCACGAGTGCGCACCCATCTGAGATAAGGCTCTGAAGGAATGGAGTTCTTTTGAACCTAACTCTTGCTATCAACCTTTTACACTTTGTTCCAAGCGCGTATGAACTCTCGGTGCTGGTTTTGAATATCTTCTTCGTAGTTGAAGACAACCCCTTTGATAATTATGTGATGAGGACCATCCCTGCGAGCGTACCCAAATTGCCGTAGGGCTAATGAAGGATTGTAGGTGATTCTCCCTCTAATGCCAAGGAGTGGCACATTAGGGAATTTCCCCCAATGGTCAATAATAGTGACATACTCCTGAGATATGACGTGCCAACAAATATCTGAATGAGAAAGTGACATAATCCTTCGCGACCATTGCATCTTTTGATCATTTCTTAACACTGAACAAGGGAGGTGCGAAGTAAACCACCTGGCTAGTAGAGGCGTCAACACATGAGGGTTCCTCGCTTCTTCATGGTACGGGTGTGGAGTGAATGCAAAATATCTCCGAGTAAAGTAGGCACCGGATTGGGTGTCAGAAATATCTTAATGGCGTGCACATCAATGAACTGATCAGGATTAGGAAACAATTCCAAACTGTATATTAATAAAGCTAGAATTTCTTCAAAGGCATGGTAACTCATAGCTTTCAAGAATTGTCGAGCTTTCCCAAATAAGAACTTGGTCGAGAGACCTTCAACCCCATTCTTTGTGTCCCAATTAGAAGTAATGTCCGATCTCTTCAGGTGTAATGCAGCAGCAATAGTCTCAGGTTTTGGAGTATCCTCCAAACCGGGGAAGGGCAACTGATCAGGGATAGGTATACCAAGTAAATCCGAGAACTCCTCCAAGGTAGGTACCAATTGGTAATCCGGGAACGTGAAGCAACGATACTCAGGATCAAAGAACTGAAATAGGACCCTCATCATATCTTCTTCAAATTTAGAGGTGACCAGTCGGAGTAGATAACCATGTCTTTCAGCAAACTGAGAATCTCCAAGAACCTTTAAAACAAGTTCCTTAAGCTCGGAAGGTATCCTCATGAAGTTGAGTCGTATGTAATCCCTAGTAGCGAAAGCCATGTCCTACAAAACAGACAAAAGATAAATTTCTTGGTCCTTGAAATCGTTAGTGGATATGATATGTCATGATGTCATGATGTTATGATGTTGTGATGTCAAGTAGATAACAAACACAAACAAGTCACACAAAGTTCTTAGGGTTAGGCTTGCATGAAGTCCATAGGTGTATACCCTCCTTCCTCGCGTTTAGTTGGTTCAACCTGTCCTAAAAGAGTAACCGGGTTCTATGGTGCTCATATCTCTGATCTTTCTCGCGGGCATTGTCTCAACATGGCACTCGATCGGCCAGCCAAAAGCATCCCTAGAGTCCAATCTCAATGAGTGTAGCATCGAGTATCAACCGCCTTCACTCAGGAATCCAAAGCCAGCTATCTCGCTACTTCCTATAAGCCAAAGTCAAGTTCAACTAAGGTTCTAAGGGAAAATTAGTGCTTATGACACCACGCGGTAGCCAAACGTCTCCTCGATCAGATTCAAGGGCCATCAGGACAAACCAAAGCGTCGCACTAACGGTGGCCACCAGTTCAACCATAACAATACATGTCGTACAGCCTCCCTGGTCTCTTGCCACATACCTAAGGTACACTAGATCCGGGTGTAGGATCTTTCACACAGTAGAATACCCAAAACAGCCATTAAGATAAAGCAAACAAATCAAACACGTGAAAACATTTAAGTGAATCCTAACTTTAAGGTAACCCCTCTTTTATTCGTAAGCATCCCCAGCAGAGTCGCCAGTTCTGTAACACGGTGAACTGAATTTTTATATTTAAGCAAGCAATTTTGCGATGAGCAAGAGTCGCCACCGACTTTTATTTTATCCAATTTAAAGAAAGGCTAAAAGAACAGAAAAAGACCTTTTAAAGAGATTTTGAGTTCGGGGGGTAAGTTATTGAAGGATAGAAAAACACTTAGAAAGAGGGGGGTTTGAATAAGTGTACTTTAAAAACCCATAAGAGGGTAGGAAGTCCTTCTATTGGCGGTTGAAGGGTCATCGAGATATCGTTCGCCATAAAACTGTCCCTACCATCTAGAGGTAGGTAGTCTTTAGGGAAGGATAAAATAGTCATTTTAGGCAACCAAAGAGGACGCCTCAGCAATCGAAAGGGACTATCATATCACATTGTAGGCAACCTCGAGGGACGAGATCATATAACCGAAGGCAGCATTGAAGGGACTTATGATCTTTAGTGATGAGAATGAACTGAGGGCAACATTTGCTGAGGCATCCTCGTATCCGAGGGACTTGACTATTCTGTAATAAACAAGGCAGCAAATAACAAGGCAACAGGCAACAGGCAACAAGAGGGGTTACCTTTAAAGGTGTGTGGGTGCACAATCACATGATTCAATTCATATAATTATCTTGTAATTAATTATTCTAAATTAATTCAAGGCTTGCACTCCCTAAGATTACTAACCACGCAGTAATAATGTAATAGCATCACAGTTTAAGTGCCTTCAAGGCCAAACAATACAAACCATAAGCAGTTACAAAAATATATTAACCATGGGGAGGGGGAAAAAGCAATTTATAAGATAACCCCAAAAAAATTAGTACGTTAGCCACAAGTAATTATATCGGGGTTAGAAGGACAATGATTAAATGAGAATAAGTTTAGGGTTACCACAAGGCTTGAGCTTTAATCGATCTGATTAACCCTGAAAAATTAGGCACAAAGAAGAGAAATGTTAGTGTATTACAGATTCATTGACTATTGATGCAAACCCTATTTTAATCTAAAAGGCAAAATAAAACTAAAATGATTTTAGACAAACCCTAAAAGCTTAATGAAATCGAAAGTTCGATTAAATAGATAAACCAAAACAAAAATCTAATAATTATAGGGTTAAAATTAGAAACTTAGCTTTTTGATCTGGTGTGGCGCGTGGCTGAAGGATCTTGGTCAACCCTGGAAATTTGGTACGAAGAAGAGAATTGTTAGTGCATTATAGTTCCACAAACCCTAAAAATACAAACCCTAATTGTAAAAAAAACACAAAATAATTTTAAATAACTGTTTAGAAATTAAGAGATTATTTTAAATAACTGTTTAGAAATTAAGAGAATCGAATGTGCGGTTAAATATGATATTTACATGATGTAAAATATTAATTCAAATTAATTAATCAATTTAAAAACACATATAAAAAATAATACTTTTATTATAAAACAAACAATTATTTTTAATGTTGTGTTAAAAATCGAATCTTCGATTAAAATAAAAATAAGTGATTATATAATTATTATGTAAAAATTAAGATGCTAAAATAAAATAAACTTGATAAAAGAAAGAAAAAGGAAATAAATAAAAGAATGCATGGAATAAAAAAAAGAAATTAAAAGAAGACTTAGCTCTGGATCTTGTGTGATGGATTCTGAAGGAACACCATGGAACGCGCTGCTTTTCACCTTCAGATCGGGCTAGAGGAGGATCCAGCGGTGGAGATTGGAGAGCACACTGTAGATACACGCACCTGCTGTGTACCGAATCTTTATGGCAAGCATAACAAAACATTAGTAAAAAAATAACTTACAGAACCAAGGATCGAACCCCCGTTCGAGTATACGACAGTGCCCAGATCGTTACGCCTTTCGTGCGGGTCGGAACTCACCCGACAAGGAATTTCGCTACCTTAGGACCGTTATAGTTACGGCCGCCGTTCACCGGGGCTTCGGTCGCCAGCTTCCCTGTCATCAGGTCACCAACTTCCTTAACCTTCTGGCACTGGGCAGGCGTCAGCCCCCATACATGGTCTTACGACTTTGCGGAGACCTGTGTTTTTGGTAAACAGTCGCCCGGGCCTAGTCACTGCGACCCCCTTTGTGAGGAGGCACCCCTTCTCCCGAAGTTACGGGGCTATTTTGCCGAGTTCCTTAGAGAGAGTTGTCTCGCGCCCCTAGGTATTCTCTACCTACCCACCTGTGTCGGTTTCCGGTACAGGTACCCTCTTGTTGTAGGTCGTTCGAGCTTTTCCTGGGAGTATGGCATCAATTACTAAAGCGCTGGAGCGCCTCAAATTTTGGCTCGAGGCATTTTCTCTACCCCTTACTTACCTTGAAAAAACAGGCAGTCACCTTATGTTCTTGAACCGATCACCATCTTTCGGCTAACCTAGCCTCCTCCGTCCCTCCGTACCAACAAGGGGCAGTACAGGAATATTAACCTGTTGTCCATCGACTACGCCTTTCGGCCTTATCTTAGGCCCTGACTTACCCTACGTGGACGAACCTTATCTTAAGGCGCACTGCTTCTCCACTGAGGCACTTTTTCTTCGCTGTTGGGATTATACTCCATAAACTAGATGTACAAAACGTGATTAGGAGAATTTTAAAACGAGCTGCTTCGCGCCCTGTTTCTCCTTCTTCACGAAAACATCCTGGCCTATAGCCACGGTTTTCTGGTCGTAGCGACAGGTTATAGCTACGGTTTTAACTGTAGTCATATCTTCTGCAAACTCAAATCTCACACCAAATGTAATGTAAATCACAGATAATGGCATAAATTAACCAGAAAACACCATCTAAACGTAGAGGTACCCTTGATTTGGCCTAATTTCGCTTCTAGGAAAAATCCCTGAATCGGAGCTTCAAGAAACCTATCAATGGTGAAAACCAATCCCTATATTCAATCTTCAATTAAACCATTCAAATAGCTTCGGAACATCCATATGAACATAAATACGCAATCAAAACAGATTAAACATGCATGAAAAATCAAAATCGAGTTTGAAAGAGAAGCACCAAACCGTGAACATATATGCTCTGATTCTGAATGCTTTAGGTCTTAATAATGAATGGGAGACGATCAAGAGTGCTCCAGGAACTTGTATGAACCTCCCAATGTCTCTGAATCCCCTCAAAAACCTCAAACCGAATTCCAGATTTTTTGGATTTTTTGAGCTTTTGAACACATTCCTTGAACCTGCAATCATTGTCCTTTGCGTTTGGGGAGGTTATGTATTTATAATAGAATAGATTAGGGTAAAGAAATTGCATCAAATCTCTCTTGAATTCAAAATTGAAGTTTGATTGAAACTTGATTTTCAATCTTTCCATAATTGGCAAAAATTTGATTTTTCTCCCCAATCTCCATTAGCACGAATTTGGCATCTAATAACACATATTTTGGTGATTGATTCTGATTGAAACAAAAAAAGAATCCAATCTTTTCTATTTTTTTTCAAAATATTTGATTAAATTGATTTTTTTAATGAATAAAAATTCATATAAAATCAAATAATCATAAATAATGTGTGGCATTCTGATTGGATCTCTTTGATTACTTGAAGAACAAGTTTGGATGATAAAATGTTGGGCTTCTTTACAAAAAAACTCATTTTGAACCACTTTTGTTTCACATTATTCACTCAAATTTGTCCAACTTTGACAAGGCATATCTCCCTCAATTTTTAAGATATGGAGGAGTTCTAGGACTTTTTGGAAACCTCAAGAGGTCCTCTACAAGCCACTTTGGAAGCGTTTTTTCATTTGAGGATTTTATCTTGATGATATGGGATTTGACAAAAAACTGCTTTCGGTTGACTTTCAAAAAGGACCTGTAATATTTTGACCCATATCTCTCAAATTAAGCATTTTTAGACTTAGCTTGTGAGAGACAATTTTGTATAGAATTCAATTTCCTTCAAAATGAGCTTTGGATGGAAACTTTTTGATGTTCCATGTGAAAGTTATGGCTGGTCAAAGTTCAGTTGACTTTTTAGTCCAAAAACCCTAATTTAGAAACTTTGGATTTTGTTGATTTCTGAACTTTTCTTGATGAATCATGATCTATCCTTGATAAAATGATGAATTATACTTCAAAATAATGATGTTCACCAAAAATCAGGAATTTTGACTGTACTTTGAGCCCAATTGACTTTTAGGTCAAACTAGTCGACTGTTGACTTTTTGAGCAATTGATAGGGCAATCCTTGGAATTGAAGCTTGTACTTTGCCATAGAGATAGTTTGAAGCATCATAGGCTATATGAAGTCCATTGGAGACTTTAGTTCATTGATTTTCTTCAGAGAAATCAAAACCCTAGTTCATTGAGCCATTGTTTAGGAGAATGTATCTTTGAGTCTTGAACTTTGGTATGAGCTTGAATAGGAGAAATGAGACGGGCAAATTTTGGGGTATGACAATTATGTTTAGGTTTCTTAAGCACGTCAAGTTACTTTTTGATTAAGTCTTTGGTTCATCAAGGCTTTTTGTGTGGAGATTAGGGTTTTGGCCATTCATCGGATAAAATCACGATTAGGGTTTGAGTATCAAGGTACAATAATTAAGAGGATCTTTAAAGATATCAGTTCATTAGTCATTAAGGTATCTCAAAATGTTCAACTTCACTTCATGATCACAAGATTTCAATTGGTTAGAAGCTACTTGATTCAACTACAAAAAAGTCAAATGAATGCCCAAAAGTCAAGCTTTGACTTCTAGGGGTTTTGGTCAACCATGATCATATCAAGTCAAATTTCATGAAAACATTGCTTATGGAGGGATTTGATCAAGTTAAAACATGAATTTGGAGTTAACTTGCAAAATGGGTAACTTGGATCATTTTCAAAGCTATAAAATTTTCTTAACAAGTGACTTTTCATGGTTGTAACTTTCTCCTCAAGTATCCAAAAATTAAAAACAATGGCTCTTTGTAATGCTTTCATAACACATTTCAATATGATGAAAAGATTTGAGGTCAAAAGAATTCTTGAGGTGCTTAAAATTGGTAGCCAAAGTTGATGTTTCAAGTTGTTAAAAAGTTCAAATACTTTAGAATTTTTTTAAAGTGTTTTGACCTTACCAAGTGCATGACTTTATGGCCAATTTGTGATCAATTCAATCCACCATTTTTCATGCCCAAGGGATGAACTTAAAGATGAAATTTCGTACTTCATTATTATAGAAATAATTGTCCAAAAAGCTCGTGGAAATTGAGAGATATAAACCATAGAATTTGAGGTTTCAAAGTTGTCAAAATTGCCAAATGTAACACCCTTCTAAACCCCCGCGGAATATAATAATTAATTCAGAGTAAACATGAAACAAGAGTTCCACAATTATTAAAATAAACTAAATTATAAGTCATTCGTCATGCTTTAGTAGGAACGCACCACCAAAATATCAAAACTCATGTTCAACACAGCGGAATTATTTCGAACGGAATAGCATAAACATCATCAATGCATAAACCAGTAAAACATAATCCAAAAACCAAGGAACAGAGTATAATAATTAAACTCTAAGTCTAGTGCTCCCCAGTGTTACATATCAGCGCATGACACTTAAACGACGACTAACGGACTAGCCTAGAAGCTATCCTCACCAAGGCAAAAGCAGCTACTCTTCAATCTGAAAAACATCAACAATAAGGGTGAGTCTCATCACAATTAACTAATGTTATGAACTCATAAACAATAACATTTCATAAGCATTATAATCACCCAATTATAATATATTCCGATTTTTCAGAAAAGCTGTCCTAAACAACAACAACAACACATCACCAGAATATAACACAAGAAACGATCCAATCATGTTGTAATAATATGCATATGCAATGTACTGACACTATGCATGTGGTACCAAATTCCACACAATGGGAATTATGCCCTCCACTGATCCAACACATCACCTAGATTCAACCACCAAAATGATTTATGAATGAATGCACACATATCACATACTTACAACATCACCGATCCGATGAATCACATTGTCTCATCACAACTCACCATTATCATCACCAATAAAGTATGTACATGGCACAACATCATTCAATAATCAATCACCGCAATCATCACTATAGAATCACATCATAACCACATCAATCACATTGTTACATAATATCACCTATGTCTACAATGTATAACATCACCAAATAATTAAATCGAGTTTTTAAAATAAGATCGGCCATTGCCCAACATGTCATTTAATTATATAGGATTTTTAATTATTGACACAACGCTCGAAACGACGCTCAAAACGGACACACGGTTCAAAAGATATGAATTTTAGAAAATATTTTCAAAACAGCATCAGGTGTAACCGGTTACAACATGAGAACCTCAAGTGACCTATCTTACCACATTGATAGCATCTCTTGGCTGAGACTAGGGTGTGTTTCCCCAAGTGTTGAGGCTCTTGATTGACCTTCTTTTTCTTCTTTGTGTCTCGCGGTTTTCTTTCCAGATCAACAATGTTTATCATGAGACTTACTCTCTCTTCTTGTAATAGAGCATAAGCATTTTTATACACTGTCAGTCTTTTGCTTAGCTCTCGATTTAGTAGACACACCTCAGAGTATCCAGAAACAAGTTCATCGCTGGTGAGTTCTTCAATATAAGATTCATCATCAGACTCATCCAATTCTTCTATCTGGTTCTTTGTTCTGGGAACAGGAAACTCTAACTTGATAGTTCTTTCTTTATGCTTACCCTCAACTTTTTCTTTGGCCATGGGACAAGTAGAGGGAAACTTGGAGTTTTACGCTCCCATAGGTAACAGTTATTCTCAGATCTGACTCCCTTCATGATTTCTTCATTTTCTTCATTAGTAATAATACACTCTTCTTTGGTGAACCTGACATAGAATCCTTCATCACATAGTTGACTGATGCTTATAAGATTTGCAGCCAGTCCTTGTACAAGTAGGACATTATTTATATTAGGAACACCCTGTCCTTCTGTCTTGCCAACACCTTTGACTTCTCTTATTTCTCCATCACCAAGAGTCACATAGTTGTTTCCCTCCAATTTGAGGTCTACTAGAGAGTTCTTCCTCCCAGTCATATGGTTTGAGCAACCACTGTCAAGGTACCAATCTTCTTTGGAAGGCATCCTTAGAGAAGTGTGTGCTACTAGAGCAATATTCTTAGCTGCCCATTGTTGCTTTCTGTTACAGGTATCATATCCAGGTTTGACTTGATGAGTTTGGTTTGGATATCTAACTAGTCTGAAACAGAATGGCTTTATGTGACCAAATCTTCCACGGTGATGACACCTCCATTTTTGGAATTTCTTCTTTGAATGACTCCTTCTTCTGTCTCCTTGATGTTGTGACATTGGTGCTGACATCTGGTTCTTCACACAAGTTTCGGGCTTTGCTCTCCTGAGCCCAGAGGTGAATTCCTCTTTAGCTACAAATCCTACACCAGACATATCTCCTGTTCTTTGTCCAAACTCCAGAATTTCCTCTTGAGTATCAGTTCCATTATTTAGCATTTTGAAGGACTTGGTCATTTGATCAAGTTTGTAGTTCAACATGCTTACTTCACTATTAAGAGAGTCTATGGTTGCAAGATGTATATTCTTCTCAGTTTCTAACTCTCTTATGATTATCTCTTGCTTCTCCACTTTTTTGCAGACTGCAGCATTCTTGATACACAACTTCTTGTATGAGCCAGCAAGTTCATCAAAGGTTAGCTCATCATCACTGGAATCATCATCAGATGCATAGACTCTTGTTGGAACTGTGACATGTCTTGCAGTTTCTTCTTCAGACTCGGAGTCTTCATCAGACCAAGTGACAGACAGTCCTTTCTTTTGCTCCTTGTGGTAGGTAGGACATTCAGCTCTTATGTGTCCAAATCCTTCACATCCATGACACTGAACCCCTTTCCCTTGATTGGGCTTCTCCTCAGCTTTGAATATTCTGCTTGGATCATAGGTCTGGTTGATATCATTGGAAGTGTTCTTAACATTGGGTCTGGACTTATGATCAACCCTTTTAGTAAGTCTGTTGAATTGTTTTCCAAGCATGGCTATGGCTTTTGATAGATTTTCATCACTTCCACCATTGCTTTCTCTTGAATTGTCATCTGTGTTGGAAACAAAAGCTATTCTTTTGTTCTTCTTTTCAATAGGCTCATAGATACTCAACTCAAAGGTTTGTAGAGAGCCAATGAGTTCGTCCATCTTCATGTTGCTGATGTCTTGGGCTTCCTCTATGGAAGTTACCTTCATATCAAATCGCTTAGGCAGTGATCTGAGGATCTTTCTTACCAATTTTTCTTCAGACATTTTTTCTCCTAAGGCTCCTGAGTTATTTAAAATCTCAAGGACATTCACATAGAATTCATAAATGGTTTCATCCTCTTTCATCTTGAGATTTTCAAACTTAGTGGTAAGCATTTAAAGTCTCGACATCTTTCCCTTGGATGTGCCTTCATGTGCTGTTTTGAGAATATCCCAAGCTTCTTTAGCTAGTTCACAGTGTTGCACAAGCCTGAATATGTTCTTGTTAATTCCATTGAACAAGGAACTTAGGGCATTGAAATTTCCCAAAGTTAGCTCTTCTTCAGTTTTGTTCCATTGTGCTTCAGGAATTAGAACTATGGTTCCATCTTCCATGACCTTCTCAAGATGTTGCCATCCGCTTTCCACAACTCTCCAGGCCTTGCTGTCCACCGACTTTATGACTGCTACCATACGAGGTTCCCACTAGTCATAGTTAGAGCCATCCAGGATGGGTGGTATATTCCAAAACACTAACAGTTCCTTCTCCATAGTACCAGAATTTTGTTGTCCCTAGATCTCACCCAGATGTAAACAGACAGGGTGCCTGCTCTGATGCCAATTGAAAATTCTAGTAACTCACGCTGGATGTCTTACTGGATGTTATGACATCTACAATTACACAACACAAAACGCATAAAAACAATAAGGAACACACAGAATTGTTTACCCAATTCGGTTCAAACAACCTACTCTGGGCGCTACCAAGCCAGGGAGGGAATCCAATATAAGAAGAATTAATTCGGAGTTAAACTCCCCCGTTTACAACTCCTCACTTAATACCTACCCAATGAAATTCCAACCTATTCCTAGACCCGAGTATCTCCACTCACTCCCCCTCAATCACAACAGTGATTACAAATAAACATAAAACAAATACAGAGAGAAGACACACTTTAAAAACACACATTGATTTGCTTAAAAGCTTCAATCAAGAGACACACACTCGTGCTTAAAAGCTTAGAGTGACAATTAACAAAAACAACCTATTCCAACGCAATCATCAAAGACAATTGCTTGGAGTACAAGAGACAGCTACAGAACTATGGTTCCTCACAATTAACAATCCTTCTCTCTGCATTCCAATAAAAGGTTTTGGGCCTTGGGCTTTTTTAGGAACACATTAGGGTTAACCAAGTTAACCTAATTCACACGCCATCTGGTTGTCACAGAATATGCTGTCAGTAAAATCTTCTGGACAAAATATTCAGCATACAATAAAAGGTTTCCTATATTGTAGATTGAGAGAAATCAAGAAACACAATTAATAAAATATAAGAGCTCCTGCTGTCAGACAAGGATGTCATGACATTCACTAACAGAACCTGTATTAGCTAAACACAAATGCAACCTGCATTACACATTAAAAATCATGTCATGACATCAGTCAAGACATTAAACACCCAGGTATGTTTTACCACAAATGAAGCCAACATGAAAACATCTGCAAACTACAAATGCTCTGACTTCCCTATTGCACAAAAGGGGTATGTAGGCACAAGATGCGATGTCTTGTCAAGCACTCAATAATAAAAAAAAAACTTTTCTTTTTCCCTTAATTAAATAATTTATGCATTCCACCCTTAGCAAGTAAGTTATAGATAAACACACCCATTGATTAGAACAACAAGAGTAGATCATGTGGAGTACCACAAACATTAGGGGTGCTAATACCTTTCCCTTATGTAAATAACTTCCTTTCCTAGATATTTTTCCTTTTGCTTTTTTGGAAAAAATAAATGTCGCTGTCAAATCTTGCTCATCAGAGGTAAGTTAATCAGTAGCTTAATTTCAAATTTCCCGATGCGACAGAACCAAATCAAGTTTTATCAGATGGAAGTTTAAGATGATGAAGATCTTCAAAATATGTTTTGTAATCATGAATATTTTGGGTATGATTGTATAAAGTTGTACATTTTGCTCCAACAACCTCAACTGCCACAAATAATTGGGTCACAAGTTGTTGATCCCATTAATGACGAATAAGCTGAGGTCAATGTTGTTAACGATGAAGAAGAAGAACTAGATCTAGATGTTGATCACATGGTGAAAAATGATTCTGAAGATGACGATGAAGGTCCATTACCTCCAACGCATCTGTACACATCACCTGCACACATGACAAGCCTAAACTTGAAAGGAGATGAGCCATCATCTGATATTTTCTACAACCCGTATATGCAGTCGGATGAACAGTTAAAAGTGGGAGACAAATTTCGTTCAAAAGAAGATTATGTGCAAGCTATAAAAAAGTTTCACATGGTAAACTATGTGGACTTTAAAGTAGAACGCACAAATGCTGAGAGGTACATAATTTTATGTACAAATGCGAAGTGTATATTTAGGCTAGCAACATTATACCAAAAGAGAAGTAATTCTTGGGTGATATATTCTATTTCTCAAGCCCATACATGTGTTACCACCAATCTGACGCAAAATCATCATAAAATAAGTTATGATCTTATATGCCAAGAAATCTTATCTCTCGTAAAAAATGATCTGTCATTGAAGGTGAGTATGATAATCTCTCACATCAATACATTATACAATTATACTTGCTCGTACAAAAAGGCATGGTAAGCGAGGACCAAGGCGATTGAACAAGTATTTGAAAACTGTGAGGATTCATAAAAAGAACTTCTGCACTACTTGGTTGAACTTCACACATATGCTCCTGGAACTGTTTCCATTTTGGAGACATTGTCGACGTATGCCCTAGACAGAACATGTTTAGGTGGAAATGTAATATTCCATCGATTGTTTTGGGCGTTTCAACCTTGCATCTGAGGCTTTACATTCTGCAAACCTGTTATTGAAATAGATGAAACAGGGTTATACAAGAAATATAAAGAAAAGTTATTGATGGAGGTAGCACAAGATGGAAATAGTAAAAATTTTCCAATTGCCTTCGCTCTAGTCGAAGGCGAGACTGCTGGTGGTTGGAGTTTCTTTCTCAAAAATATCCGAACACACGTTGCTCCACAATCTGGCCTATGTTTGATTTTTGAAAGACATGCTTCTATTGAGACTGCATACAACAATCTTGCTAACGGTTGGCACGACCTCCCTTCTACATATGTCTAGTGCATTAGACATCTTGCGCAAAATTTCATGCGGGAAATCAAAGACGAGATTCTTCAAAAAAATCTTGTGAACGTGTGGTAGGCATCAACTCAATCATCATTCTGTGAGATCAAATTGTCAAATCCGGGTGCTGGAGGTGGGATTGATAATATTCCAACAGAAAAGTGGACAAATTCATTTAAAAACAAACAACGATGGGGCCACATGACAACAAATCATGTGGAATCAATGAACGATGTCTTAAAAGGCATAAGAAACCTACCCATAACTGATGACACTAAATTACACCATATATGGGAGGAAAATCAAAGAAAATTTGTGGTTTACTTTCATGAAGCAACAATTTTCACATTTCTTCACAAAGAAGTAAAAGTACACAATTTAAAATCCATACAGCCAATTGCTCTGATTTTTTCCCCACAAGTCACATTTTGTACTATAAATAGAGGCCCTTGCCTCTTGCAACAAACACACAAAAATCTCCAAAGTCACTCCCTCACTCAAAAACTCCATTTTTTCACTTTGCACAAACTTGCAAGTTCTAAGTTTCTCTTAAGTTCTTTGCAAACTAACCATCCAAACACTTCATATACATCATATAGAAGCTATCCAAGCCCTTACATAACATTTGTAACATCTCCATTACCACCCTTCATCTTCATCTGTCGTATTTATGTATAGAGTTAGGTAGAGAGATTGGGGGGATTCAAAGCCAAGTAAGCACATCAATAGTACCAGGGAGGTTCAATGAAGCTCATAGGATCATTCATTTGTTGTTGGAACATCATTCAAAGGGCCTTCTATCTCCTTCCGTTCGGTAAAATCTTGAACTTGAAACTCATAATTTAAGCTTTCATTTGTGTTCATTCTTGATCTATTATTTTTCATATGATTGGTGTGATCTGAAGCCCTATGAAAAGAGGCATTGGATGAGCTTGATTGTCATTTAATTCAACTTTGGAAAAACTAGCTTTCCTCTGGTTTTATCGAAAATTCAAAAGCTACAGTCAATATTAATTTGTTTTAAGCACATGGTTAAGTTCCTTGTGAAATTCTAAGCAATTTGATCTTTACACTTTTGCATTTGGGGTGAGAAATGAGAGAGTTGCCATTTTTAAATATTTGAAGTTTGAGAAAGATGTGATTCTGCAACAGAAAACTGCTTTTTTTCGAAGGGGAAATCGATTTTAAAGAAGTGGTTAATCGATTTTCACCACTGATTTTGCCTCTGGTTTTGTTTTTTTCGAAGGGGAAATCAATTACCACATTATGGGAAATCAATTTCCTGAAGCAAAAAACTGAAAAACAAATTAATTTGGTTATGGGGAAATCGGTTACCCCCATTTTGGGAAACGGATTTCCTGAAGCCAACTTTGAAAAATATTATTTGTTTTTCTCTCATTTTCTCTCAATTGTTTCTATGAACAAATTAACCCCTTTTGAGTTGATTTTTTGCATACTCCTTATTTATGTGATATATTTTGTGAATATATTTTAAAAAATCCAAAAATATTTTTATTTTAATCAATTTTATTTAAATCGAAAAATAGTGTTTTTATGCCTTTTAAAGGCCTTTTAATCGAATGTTTTCAAAATGATTTCTTCACCAAATGTCTTGATTAAATTTGTGTGATTCCTTTTAGGATTAAATTTAGCTTCCTTTGAAGTTCATGACATGTTCCCTTAGTTAATCCACTTAGGGTTTTGTTTAATCGAATTTTAATTAATTAGGCTTAGGTGTATATAACTAAAAAACCTTAAAACCCTAATCCATGATCCCTTGATCTTCAGATCCCAATGCAATACCATGTTAATATAACTTGTTGTTATGATCTCTCTTTGTTTATCCACTTTTACATATACTTGTTGATTTACATCCTTGTACATTTATGATTTGGTTATGTTATTATCTTTGTACATATACACATTGTTTACTAACCCACATGCATGATACATTATCCATCATCACATCATATTCATTCATACATGAAATGATCTTGAGGTATGTCACCCTTTTATTCATCCAACTTATATCTTTGAGTTTATACTTTGATATTTTTGAACTCACCATTGATTGTATCCTTGATACACATGTTATATCACACAAACACACAAACACACACACACACACACACACACACACACACTTGAGATATTCATCATGATTGATTTCTTAAGTTGTTGCCTAAAACTCCAAGGAATGGGAGTGGTATTGACTAAAATTGTCAAGGTACTAAATCTCTCCTCCAAAATATTTTATCTTTGTGCTTAGTATTGTTAAAGCTTTGCACCCCACTTGTTTTGAAAATGGTTTTGTATTGTTAAAGCTCAACCCTTTTAAACTCGACCCTTGGTTTTTTATTGTTAAAGCTCAACCAACCTATTTTATTAAACTCTAACCTTGTATTGTTAAAGCTTGGCTCCTTTTAAAACGTGTTAACTATTGTTAAAGCTTAACATTTTAAAAACTGTAGATGTTGTTGATTGGCTGTAATTTTTGGTAAAACTCATTGTGTTTCTATCTTGTCAAATCTGGTGTCATGACATGCATTCTACTGTTGTGAAGTTTTTCTTATGCATGCCTTTACCTGATGTCAAGGCCGATGTCATGACATTCGCAGCTGTTACGTTCTTTTCTGTTACTATTTATGGTTATGTGATCTGATAAGATCCTATGCGCTTTATTTGGAAATGTTGGATTCTGATCTGATTCAAGGACGTCTTTGATGGTTATTATTTTTAGTTCCTTGATTTATGGAAATTAGTTTTATTAGGTTTAAAACTAATTTGGATCCAAGGCCCAGCTGCTGCGTTTTCTGAAGGCTATATATTTTACGAAGAAGCTGCAGACCAGATTAGGGTTTTTGTATTGAGAAGCTTTAAGAGTTCTTTCTTTTAAGTTTTTACGTTCTAGCCTTCTTGTAAGCCAAACAATCATCATGATGATTGTCTTGGTCTAGGTGTTTTGGTTTGAGTTGTAAGAAGTACTCGAAGCTTTTAAGCAAGAGTACTATTGTACTTGATTAAAGCTTTTAAGCAAGATCAAGTTGTGTCCTTGAAGTGTGTCTTCTTTTGTTATTCGTAGAGTGTTTTTCATCACTGCTGTGATTGAGGGGGAGTGAGTAGGATCTCTGATCTAAGTAGTTTTAGATTGAAGTTGCATTGGGTAGATATTAAGTGAAAGGAGTAATCTTGATCTGTATTACCTTTAATTGATATTACTTATAGTGGACTTCCTCCCTGGCTTGGTAGCCCCCAGATGTAGGTGTGATTGCACCGAACTGGGTTAACAACTTTCTTGTGTTGTTATTCTGTTTACTTCTTGTTCGTTTGTTTAAAAGCATTCAGATAGTAATGTCGTGACATCCTGTTCGACATCGCGTGTCTGAGTCCAGAATTTCAATTGGTATCAGAGCAGGCACCCTGCCTGTTTTTACTGGGTGAGATCTAGGGACAGTATTTTCTGGTACTATGGACAAAGAAGGTGGTGGATTTGTGATTAGACCACCCATTCTGGATGGTTCCAATTATGATTATTGGAAACCTCGCATGGTGGCTTTTCTGAAATCCGTGGATAGTAAAGCATGGAGAGCTGTAAACAAAGGATGGGAACATCCTGTCATTACTGATAAAGATGGCAAGAAAACTCTTAAACCAGAGGAAGAATGGGACAAAGATGAGGAGGCATTGGCGCTTGGCAACTCTAAAGCTTTAAATGCTTTATTCAATGGAATTGACAGGAATATATTCAGACTAGTACATCACTGTGAACTAGCCAAAGATGTCTGGGATACCCTCAAGACTACTCATGAGGGCACCTCCAAAGTGAAGATGTCAAGACTTCAACTGCTAACTACGAAGTTTGAAAATCTAAGGATGAGAGATGATGAAAGTATTCAGGATTTTCATATGAATATACTTGATATTGCTAATACCTCAGGAGCTTTGGGAGAGAAAATGTCTGATGAAAAGCTGGTGAGAAAAATCCTTAGATCCCTACCTAAGAGATTTGATATGAAAGTTACAGCTATAGAAGAGGCACAGGACATCAGCAAAATGAAGGTAGAAGAGTTAATTGGATCTCTTCAAACCTTTGAGATGGGGATCAGTGACAATTCTGAAAATAAAAACAAAAGCATAACTTTTGTGTCCAACTCTCAAGAAAAAGCAGAGGAAAGTAGAGAAGAGAATCTATCTGAATCTATAGCTATGCTTGGTAAACAATTTAACAAAATAATGAGAAGAATGGATCAGAAGCCAAGACCTAATGCCAAGAACATCTCATCTGACACCAGTAGATCTTATGACTCTGGCAGAAGAGCAAAACCAGAAGAAAAGTACAATCACAGCAAAGGGATTCAATGTCATGGATGTGAAGGGTATGGACATATTAGAGCTGAATGTCCTACTTATCTCAAGAAACAAAAGAAAGGATTGTCAGTCTCCTGGTCTGATGAAGATTCTGAGAGTGACTTTGAAGAAGAATCAGCCAAACATGTCACAGCCCTTACTGGGGATTGTAATTCTGATGAAGACTCTAGTGAAGATGAGCTAACCTTTGAAGAACTGGCAGCCTCCTACAGAAAGCTGTGTATCAGAAGTGCTGAAGTTTGTCAACAAGGTGAAAAGCAGAAGAAATACATAGTTCAATTGGAGGCTGATAACAAAGGACTTAGTAAAACTATATCTGAACTAAACAGTGAAATTATCATGTTACAATCCAAACTTGATCAGATGTCAAAATCTGTAAAAATGTTGAACAGTGGCTCGGATATGTTGGAGGAGATTTTGCAGATTGGAAAAAGTTCAGGAGATATGTCTGGTATAGGATTTGTTGGTGCAAAGAAACATTCCCAAGATAGTAGCAGAGCTAAACCTGAAACTGATATGTTGAAACCAATGTCAAAACATGTGACTCAACATCAAGACAAAAGTAAAATGAAGAGAAAGTTTCAAAGATGGAGATGTCATTACTGTGGAAGATTTGGACACATTAAGCCCTTTTGCTTCAGATTATATGGATACCCAGATCAAGCTCCTTACTACAAACCTAAGCAGATCATGCCCATCCAGAAGCAACAATGGAAACCTAAAAATATGGCTTTAATAGCCCATACATCTCTTAGAGTTTCAGCCAAAGAAGATTGGTATTTTGACAGTGGATGTTCCAGACACATGACTGGAATCAAGAATCTGCTTGTTGATATCAAGAATCACTCTACTAGCTATGTAACCTTTGGTGATGGAGCTAAAGGAGAAATCAAAGGAGTTGGAAAACTAGACTGTTCAGGAGTGCCAAATTTAGAAGGTGTTTTGTTGGTCAAGGGCCTGACTGCTAACCTCATAAGCATCAGTCAACTCTGTGACCAAGGATACCAAGTCAACTTCACTAAAGCTGAGTGTGTGGTTACTAATGAAGAAAAGGAAGTAGTAATGAGGGGAGTCAGATCCAAAGATAACTGCTACTTGTGGGTGTCCCATGAATCCAGCTACTCAACTGTATGTTCTAAGGAAGAAGAAGCAAAGCTGTGGCACCAAAAGCTTGGCCACCTTCATCTAAGAGGTATGAAAAGGATTATTTCTCTGGAAGCTGTGAGAGGAATTCCTAAGCTACAAATTGATGAAGGAAGAATATGTGGTGAATGTCAGGTAGGAAAACAAACCAGGATGTCACATCCAAAGGTTACACATCTGACCACTTCCAGAGTTCTTGAATTGCTCCATATGGACTTGATGGGACCAATGCAAATGGAAAGTCTTGGAGGAAAGAAATATGCTTATGTGGTTATGGATGACTACTCCAGATACACTTGGGTAAACTTCATCAGAGAAAAGTCAGATGTGTTTGATGTTTTCAAGGACCTGTGTCAAAGAGTTCAAAGAGAAAAAGAAAATGGTGTTGTGAGAATTAGAAGTGATCATGGAAAGGAATTTGAGAATCAAAAGTTTGCTGATTTCTGCTCCTCTGAAGGAATACATCATGAATTTTCATCCCCTATTACTCCACAGCAAAATGGGGTTGTTGAAAGAAAAAATAGAACCATTCAAGAATCAGCCAGAGCTATGATCCATGCTAAGAATCTTCCTATCTACTTCTGGGCTGAAGCCATGAATACTGCTTGTTATGTCCATAATAGAGTTACCTTAAGAAAAGGAACCTCTACCACTCTATATGAGATCTGGAAGGGAAGAAAACCCACTGTCAAATACTTCCATGTGTTTGGTAGTAAGTGTTACATTCTTGCTGATAGAGATCACAGAAGGAAGATGGATTCCAAGAGTGATGAAGGGATCTTTCTGGGCTACTCTACAAACAGTAGAGCCTATAGAGTGTTCAACTCAAGAACCAGAGTAATAATGGAGTCCATAAATGTTGTGGTTGATGATGTCCACAATCAAGCAGATGTCACAGAAGATGTCGGAACATTCTGGGATATTACAGCTGAAGGATCTACAAGAGAAGATGATTGCACTCCTACTATCACAGAGTCTGAGACTGAACCTCCTAACAAGAGTCCATCTATAAGAGTTCAAAAAGATCATCCTAGTGAACTTATTATAGGAGATCTCAACAGTGGAGTTACTACAAGGTCAAGAGAACTAGCTTCAAACTCTTGTTTTGTGTCAAAAATTGAACCTAAGAATGTTAAGGAAGCATTAACAGATGAGTTCTGGATTAATGCCATGCAGGAAGAACTAGGCCAGTTTGAAAGGAATGAAGTATGGGAGCTGGTACCAAGACCTAAAGGTACTAATGTCATTGGAACAAAATGGGTTTACAAGAACAAGTCAGATGAACTGGGAACTGTTATCAGAAACAAAGCAAGGCTAGTTGCTCAAGGATACACTCAAGTTGAAGGAATTGACTTTGATGAAACCTTTGCTCCTGTTGCTAGACTTGAGTCAATTAGATTACTGCTAGGAGTTGCTTGTATTCTAAAATTCAAACTATACCAGATGGATGTGAAGAGTGCTTTCTTGAATGGATACTTGAGTGAGGAAGTTTATGTGGAGCAACCTAAAGGTTTTGCTGATCCAAACCATCCTGACTATGTGTACAAACTAAGAAAAGCTCTTTATGGCCTGAAACAAGCCCCTAGAGCTTGGTATGAGAGACTAACTGAGTTTCTTACTAGTAATGGGTACAGGAAAGGAGGGATAGATAAAACTCTTTTTGTTAAAGATGAAGGAGGAAAGATCCTGATTGCTCAAATCTATGTGGATGATATTGTGTTTGGTGGGATGTCAGACAAGATGACTAGACATTTTGTTGATCAGATGCAATCAGAATTTGAAATGAGCCTAGTTGGAGAATTAACTTATTTTCTTGGGCTGCAAGTTAAACAGATGGAAGACTCAATCTTTCTCTCTCAGAGTAAGTATGCTAAAAACATTGTCAAAAAGTTTGGAATGGAAAATGCTACTCACAAAAGAACACCAGCTCCTACTCACTTAAAATTGTCCAAAGATGAAAAGGGAACTAGTGTTGATCAAAGTCTATACAGAAGCATGATAGGAAGCCTGTTGTATCTCACAGCCAGTAGACCTGATATTGCTTTTGCTGTTGGGGTGTGTGCTAGGTATCAAGCAGATCCAAAGATCAGTCATATCAACCAAGTCAAGAGGATCCTGAAATATGTGAATGGTGCTTGTGAGTATGGAATGCTCTACTCTCATGGGTGTGAACCTATTCTCACTGGATATTGTGATGCAGATTGGGCTGGAAGTGCTGATGACAGAAAAAGTACTTCAGGAGGATGTTTCTTCTTGGGGAATAATCTTATTTCATGGTTCAGCAAGAAACAAAATTGTGTGTCTTTATCCACTGCAGAGGCAGAATACATTGCAGCAGGAAGTAGTTGCTCTCAGCTTGTTTGGATGAAGCAAATGTTAACAGAATACAATGTCACACAAGATGTCATGACATTATATTGTGACAACTTAAGTGCCATTAACATTTCAAAGAATCCCATTCAGCATAGCAGGACCAAGCACATTGATATTAGACACCACTACATTAGAGATCTTGTTGAGGATAAAATAATTGCCTTGGAACATGTTGCTACAAATCTTCAACTGGCTGACATTTTCACAAAAGCCTTGGATGCAAATCAATTTGAAAATCTAAGAAGTAAACTAGGCATTTGTCTTTGTGAAGGATTATAGCAATTAACCGGGTGTGGGGCCAACATTATTTCTCTCTCCAAATATTTGCTATCATTACACATTAAAGTGTATTTTCCCCCTCTTTTACAATTTGTCCAAACGGTTTCCATTCCCCCAAAACCTATCTTCAGCACTCACGCTACCTCTCTGTGTCGTTGCATTCACAAACCTTTCCCCAGCATTCCATTTTCTCTCACCATGTCTCAGAGTTCTCCCTCAAAGAAATCGTCTCCTCCCTCTGAAACAGCATCAGGATCTAGGGCACCAAATGTGGTGAGTGATCAAGATGTTGTGTTGAATGTTGTGCCATTGAACACTGTTCCTGCTACCGATCCTGTTCGTAGTCTACCAAGAAAGATGCATGCAAGAAAATCAACTGGTGGATCTGTTCCAGAAACCTTTTCTGCTCAGGGTAGAGAGGGCTCTGCTTATGTTCACAATGCGATCGCAGGTATTGTCACAAGAATCTTGAATGAAGGGCACAAGGTTGATGGAATATCTGTTCCTCTAGCCCAAATTCCTGCCTCTGAGAACAGCAAAGATGATCAAGATGATCAAGATGATGCTAGCAAAGATCAGGATGATGTTGAGACATATGTTAATAACAATGATGAGACCCCTGGTGCCAAAGATGTTGAGACATCTGAAGCTATCAATGTTGAAACATCTGGTACTAAAGATGCTGAGATTCTTGAACCTGAGAAAGCTGAAGAGGTTCCTGTTGCTCCTTCTAAAGAAACTCTTAATGAAGGCCCTACTGTGCATGATGTGGTGAATCTGGATGATCTGGATGATTCTATTGACATTGCTGATGATGAGCTCATCTCTAGCATCTCTCATAGAGTCAAGACTCGTAAGGGCAAACAGGTTTGTGATCAAGATTTCTCCAAACCTCAAGTTACTCATCAAAAGAAGGTCACTATAAAGAAGATCAAGAAGGTCCTTGCTGAACCTTCAACCACTGGGAGCAAGATTGCTGTGAAGAAGAGGACGGAAAGAAGTGTTTCTGCCCCTGAAGACGATGTCTTAAGTGATGTCCCTGACATCCCATCAAAGAAGAAGATTGCTGTCACAAAATCCTCCACAAAGGTTCGTGATGTTCCCTTGGACAACATTTACTTGCACTATGCTTCAAATGCCATCCAGTGGAAGTTTGTTTATCAAAGAAGGCTGGCTCTAGAAAGAGAATTAGCAAATGATGCTCTGGAATGTCAAGAGGTCATGAAGCTCATCAAGTCTGCAGGTTTGATTAAGACTGTTACTCATTTTTCAAAGTGCTATGAAATTCTTGTGAAGGAATTTATTGTGAATTTGTCTCAAGATTGTGGTGATGGAAGAACTGATGATTTTCATAAGGTGTATGTTAGAAGAAAGTGTATAGATTTTTCCCCTGCTGTTATCAACCTATATCTAGGTAGAGATGCTGAGGCTCAACCTGAGCTTGAAGTAACTGACAATGAAGTATGCAATGTTATCACTGGTGGTAAGGTCAAGAAATGGCCCATAAAGAGTAAATTGTCTGCTAGTCTCTTGAATGGCAGGTATGCCTTGCTGCACAAAATTGGTGCTGCAAACTGGGTGCCTACCAATCACACTTCTACCATTGTTGTTGGCCTAGGTAAATTCATTTATGTTGTGGGAACCAAGACAAAATTTGACTATGGGACCTACATATTTGATCAAACTATGAGGCATGCTGGTACCTCTGCTACCAAGCTCCCCATTGCATTCCCATCCCTGATATGTGGGATAATCCTCAAGCAACACCCTGGAATTCTGAAAAGTAAAGATTATGTATGTAAGCGGGAGAGTGCTTTGTCTTTTCACTACAAGCTGCTCTAGAGGTCTGATGACATGACATCTGCTGGGACATCACAACCCAGCAAGTCTGTGAACAAAGCCCTTCTTATTGCTGAGCTGAAAGAGACTTGTAAGGAGTTGGACAACAGGAAGATGAAGCTTGAAAATCTCATCCAAAGTCTTGAGCAGTCTACAGATGATGATCTTGCTGGTGGAAGGGATGGTGACAATATGGATGAAGACAAAGGTGCTGATAGTGGGGCTGAGGAAGAGGCTGAGGATGGTGAGGGCTCTGAGGATACTGGGAGTAGTGATGCTGATGAAGAGACTAGTAGCTCAAGTGATTACAATACTGGTGGCTCTAGTGATGAAGACAGTGATGGGTCTGATGATTAGCTCTGATTCTGTTTGTGTTTGGCTCCTTTTGTGGCTAAAAAGGGGGAGTAATGGTTGTTTTGGTGGTTTTGGTTTTTTTTGTTGATCTTTTTGGTTGATGGATATGGTTGTATTGTTGTTTTCTTATATTTTGGTTGTTTCCTGGTTCTCCTTGACAATGACAAGTGGTATTCTGTAACAGTTGATTAAATAGATGTTTTCTGGATTTCTGGTGATTAATCAAGCTGGCTGTTGTTTGCTTACAGAATTTATTTTTCTGTTGTTGGCTGCTGTGTATGCTCTGATATCTGTTTGGGTACATCAATTAGTGTTTTAGCCAAAAATTTGCCAAAGGGGGAGTTTGTAGATGTTGTTGATTGGCTGTAATTTTTGGTAAAACTCATTGTGTTTCTATCTTGTCAAATCTGGTGTCATGACATGCATTCTACTGTTGTGAAGTTTTTCTTATGCAGGCCTTTACCTGATGTCAAGGCCGATGTCATGACATTCGCAGCTGTTACGTTCTTTTCTGTTACTATTTATGGTTATGTGATCTGATAAGATCCTATGCGCTTTATTTGGAAATGTTGGATTCTGATCTGATTCAAGGACGTCTTTGATGGTTATTATTTTTAGTTCCTTGATTTATGGAAATTAGTTTTATTAGGTTTAAAACTAATTTGGATCCAAGGCCCAGCTGCTGCGTTTTCTGAAGGCTATATATTTTACGAAGAAGCTGCAGAACAGATTAGGGTTTTTGTATTGAGAAGCTTTAAGAGTTATTTGTTTTAAGTTTTTACGTTCTAGCCTTCTTGTAAGCCAAACAATCATCATGATGATTGTCTTGGTCTAGGTGTTTTGGTTTGAGTTGTAAGAAGTACTCGAAGCTTTTAAGCAAGAGTACTATTGTACTTGATTAAAGCTTTTAAGCAAGATCAAGTTGTGTCCTTGAAGTGTGTCTTCTTTTGTTATTCGTAGAGCGTTTTTCATCACTGCTGTGATTGAGGGGGAGTGAGTAGGATCTCTGATCTAAGTAGTTTTAGATTGAAGTTGCATTGGGTAGATATTAAGTGAAAGGAGTAATCTTGATCTGTATTACCTTTAATTGATATTACTTATAGTGGACTTCCTCCCTGGCTTGGTAGCCCCCAGATGTAGGTGTGATTGCATCGAACTGGGTTAACAACTTTCTTGTGTTGTTATTCTGTTTACTTCTTGTTCATTTTTTTAAAAGCATTCAGATAGTAATGTCGTGACATCCTGTTCGACATCGCGTGTCTGAGTCCAGAATTTCAAAAACCCATTGAGTATTGTTATAGCTCAAGACACAAAAAGATTATGCCACTTGGCCTTTTATTTTACTTGTAAGAGGAACTACAAAAGCTCTGACTTCCCTACTGCACTTAAGGGGTATGTAGACCTAAGACACAATGTCTTACTGAGGTCACTTTTAAAACATTCTTTTCTCATCCTCCCACTCTACTTAAACAAAAAAACGGAAAGGCATTTTATAACAGCAACAATAATAATATTTTCAAAGAGGTTCCTATGGAGTACCATAGATGTGAGGGGTGCTTAAAACTGTTCACTTGCATAACAAACCCCTTTACCCAAATCTCTGATATGTTTATTAGTTTTGATTTTAAAAACTTTTGTAGGTTTTATTTCGCTATTTCTCTCATTTCCTTTAGAAACAATAAAGCGCGGTGGCGACTCTGTTAAAATATATGACCTAAGTCAATTCAATAACTCTAGTTTCACAAATTTCACCGCTACACAACCCACGTTCCAACGGAAAAAAGACCTAGTCTTTGCCACTTGCGGAGCATGACGCTCGCCATGGCCTTGTGGCCGTCGCCACACGTTAGGGTAACGAGACGGTTGGAAAATGGGCTCTCTTAATTAAGAAGTCATCCACTCTCCCCCTAGATTTTCTCCACGGTCATTGAGGACATTTTCGTGATTTTTTAGGTTTGAAGAATCCTATAAATACCCCCTTCCTCCATTATTCAGATAATCCAAGATTAGTTCCATACAAAAGCCATATACTATCGAATTTTGTAAGAGATAAAATCTTCACATCGGAGAGTTATCGTATCAAGTTATCGAGTATGTGATAGAGTTTGAAGAAATTTACTTTGAAGTTAAATCTTGCCATCAATTTACTTACCGCATTCAAGTTCAGCAATTTATTTCCTTGTATCAGATTTAAGTCTCTACGGAGCAGGTTTATTTAATAACATTTCATTTATTTTATCATCTCTTTACTTTTATCGTATATTTTGTTCCTGCCTTTCTTTAATTGAAAGTTTAAGCTATTTTATTATGTCTAATTATTTTTATCACACGGTCGAATCAATGGCTTTTATTTACATTCCAGTTATGTCTAGTTAATTTATAAGTGTTGGAATGTGAGAACCGTTGATTCGTCGATACTCTATACGGTCGTTCTTTGAGAAACTCTTAGGGACTGTTTTGGTTTTAAATACAACTTTTTATAAAACTTAATTCTGGTGGTTACAATGGATGTATAACCACTTATATATTGGATAAGATCGAAAATCGTCCGGTATAAAAGATCAAAAGTTGCTTAGTAATTAATTGGTAAAAATCGTGAAAGCACTTTATCAATTAAATAGGAAGTCTAACATTTCTAGAAAGTGATTTCAAAACTATTTATGAAAGCGCAGATTTATAGGTTTAAGATTCGGTCACCCAAGCAAAAGCTTGAAACACTTTTAAGTTAAAGTTTCCAATCAAAACTACTTTTCAATCGATTCAAGAATTCAATTACTTAAAAAGGATTTATTTCTTTTAACGCAATACGCGCCATCCACCGTGACAATGGATGGTATAATTTAGAGGGTAAAATCTGAATTTGAATACGCGGAAGCGACAATTCTTGTTCAATTAGTTCTTTTCAAAATAGAAAATATTGTCCCATAGAGATTTGATTTATGAACACTGAGAGTATCAACGAATTGATGAGATTCATATTCCAATATTGTTTTATCTGCTATTAATTCAAATCTTATTTAATTTATTTTACGCAATCTCAATCTTACTTTATTAGCCTTAGATAAACACCGTAACGATATAATACGATAGATTGACGATTAGGTCTCTGTGGGTTCGACACTCTTTATATTACTTTGATACGATACATATACTTGCGGAAAGCACCGATCAATAACCGCTTTGGTGAAATCAACCTATTTTAGGATGGCTTCGCTGTTCGCAAAGATCGGTGATAATTGGAGTGTAGTGTTAAAATTAGGGCATTTGTTTAGTGAAATCGGCATGAAACTTATGAAGGAAGAAACTACCAAATCCAACACGCATTAGGTTACAAGATTCGACTGTCATAACCACATGTTTAGTTTTAAAAAGACAATAGACCACAACAATGGGCTACGAAGACAAGATTACAGGGTTTTGCTAACATCTGGTTGTTGCGACTGTAAAAAGTTTCAAGCTTTTTGAATGCCTTGATCCCATGTCATTGCGGCATGTTCACATACTCAGCGAGATGCATTAACACTGCTATCTTCCGTTTACAAGGCCGAAACCTTGCTCGCTATCTACAACAATGGCTTTCTAGTTGTAGCAAAAGAGGATTATTGTTCTGCGTATGAAGGGGAAATAGTTTGGCAAAACGACAAAATGCGAATGAAGAAAAAGGGCCGCCCTAACAACACCTGCATTAGAACCGAAATGGATACAACTGACAAATTAAAAAGAAAGTGTAGTATATGCCGCCACGTTGGACACACGCGAACACATTGTCCCAATCTTGCAACCAATTCCACAACATAATTTTTGTATGCACTCTTTGTAATTTATTTTTATAAATTAACTAAACTTTTTTATTCATTAAGCGTGTTGGTTACAACAAACCGAACACAAACATGAATAAAACAACATCACAAATAACAATAAAATTACTTAACACAACAAAAAATCTAAGAAATTACAACTGTCAAAACAATTTCATCTGATCCATGCATCATAGTCATTACATCTCTGTCATTTTTTACTTCATCCCACCAACGTTGTGGTTCTCTGATCGAAAGTGAGGTGACCGTTCTAAGTCTTTGAATTCTTCTAATGACTTCACCATCTTGGATCATCGCGTCTAACCATCGAATCAATGACCTCTTAAGATGGTGCATGGAATTGATGTTTCAAAATTTCATTTTAATCGAGGATTTGGTAGCCGAGAAATAAACATACCCATCTCTTTTGAAAATAATGTCAAATGGCATGAAAAAAAAATTAGAGAGAAAGTGAGAAGAGGTTTGGAGAATAGTGGTAGAATGGAGGTGATACTTATAGGAAAAATTTAGGGATCTGTTACACTCATGTGTTGTATGAGATGACGCCTCCTCTAAAACTTTGCATGCATGCGCCATCTCATATGGCGCCTAGGCTATGCATTGGCCATCTCATATGACGCCTATGTTGTTTTTTAAGAGCATGCGTCATATGAGATGATGCCTCCACTTATTTCCAGACCCAAACCTAGTTTTTTTTGGGTAAATACTGAGAAAAATTGGTTATTTAAGTATTTTTTTAAAAAACCTTAATTATTCTAGAAAATTTTTTACGTGTGTATGCAACATGTGATCCGATCACATTAAAGATAAGGCTTAAATGCACCTTTGGTCCCTGTAAGTTAGCGAGTTTTTGATTTTCGTCCCTGTAAGTTTTTTTTGTTGGTATGAGTCCCTATATCTTACTTTTTACTTGCGGTTTAGTCCCTAAAGTCAAAATCCGCAGGAAAATCTGCAGGTTTTCCTGCGAATTTTCCTGCGGATTTTGATTCTAGGGACTAAAACAAACGCAAAAGTGAAATATAGGGACTCAGACCCAGAAAAAAAACTTACAGGGACAAAAATCAAAAACTCGCTAACTTACAGGGACCAAAGGTGAATGTAAGCCTAAAGATAATTAATTGTGAAGACTAAAAAATTTAAAGAGATCATTATTAAAAGAAATTTTTTGAAAGATTAAACACAAGTTTTGAAATATTTAGAGATCAAGAATTTATTTAACCATTTTATTTGTGTCTCTTTTGTTTATAATTTTATAGATTGCACTAACCTAAGAAAATTAAATTTGATAACTAAATTGACTCTCTTAAAATGTATTCGAGTTCCATATTGACGAATAAAATAGACAATTATTAATGTATTTGCAATTTGGATATATTGACAAACTATAATGATATATATTCTTTTATACATAATATCACATTTTTTATTGTCACATAGTCATACATTGGTAACCGTCTGGTCAAGATCAAATAATTATAATTTTCAAAGTATCAAATACAATTTAAATCTTGATTATCTATATTATCCAATGAAGATCGCAAGGCCACATTGTCATTGAGTGATTGCATGAAAACTTCAATCTATTTTTGTTTTATATATTTTCAAAGAGAAAAAGGGATATACACAGACAGTGTCAACCAATCACAACTATATATTCAATTTAAACACAATTTTAATTTTAAAAAACTAATATGACATTGTAAGTGTAAAAATTTTGATTAATTATATGTATAAAGTTAGTTTAATACACTACCTTTAAACTCATTTTCAAATACTAAAATAAGTCGTTTAGCGGTGTCTAATTTCTAAATCAGAAAGAAACTATTATAGACGTTATTATATAACAAAAGAGAAATGTTGTTTAATACAACAAGATGGAAAGACGAAAAACAACATAGATTAATTTTTTTTAATGGAAAAATTATAAGGTTTCATTAATCAAAATGTATTAATTATAATAATATAATGTTAGAAAAATAGTATGATAATCCTGGATATCTTCAAGAATCGTGTTCGTTCACTTTCCGAACAAAATATTTCGACCATATTCTTGTCTGGGTTCACAAAATCTTTGCGGGGATAATTCTCGAAGAACAATCTGTTTCTGACAATAGAGAACAGATCAGAATGTAGAGAGGAAGTCTGTAATTTCGTGTCCCAAATCGAGACCAAAAGACTCCTTATATAGGAGACCAATAATAGAAACGAACAGACACACCTTTTCGGAAAACAGTTATGTCTGTTGGAACGGGTGCAACTATTCAAACGAATCGTTATGTCCGTTGGGAACGGGTGCAACTATTCAAACGAAACGTTATGCCCGTTTCTATTATTCATATTCAATTACGCGTTTGGCTCGACGAGCGTGCACTCCGCACTACCCTAACTCGTTTCAAACTTAACGCATAATTGCATTGGCCTATAGTAAATCACATTACTACCAAAATGCATTGATGATACTAAAATCACCAACAAACTCCCCCCATCTTAGTATAATCCTTGATTTACTTTACAGGTATAACGATCAAACAAATGCATAGAAGAAAATGTCTTACAATTGAATTTTCATCTTAGTACAAATACACATTCCAAATATTCGAAAATCGGGGTGTCATAATGATTGAACCCGTCAATCCATTTGAATATCTAAAGATATAGTACACATATGTTTCTTACAATACTCTACTATTCATACTTGACACTTTACAAGCCATGTGTCCTTATCCATTAATAAGCATATAGGAAGCCAAGTCCAAGCTTCTTGAAGCGGCAAAACTTCATGCTCTTATAGGTGATCCTTTTAATCTTGCACCTGCATTAGCAATTTTTCAAAAGAACCGTTAAGAAGATATACTTCAACCTAGCCATCACTTGCAGGTCTGAGCACATACCTTGGGAAGATAAACACAATTGCTCCAATCTTTAACTATGATCTTTCCACATTGAATTCTGCTTCTAACGTTGTATTAGAAGGGAATTGGGTATACCATAACTAATAGATTTAAATGGACTTTAATTCCATCCCAATCACCGACTTTTTCACTAAGTCTCTAGCTAACCCCTTCGTCAAGTGGTCAGCTAAGTTTTGTTGCGACCGAACAAACTCAATAGATATCACCCCATTCATGATTAATTCTCTAATCATACTATGTCTAATACCCAAATGTCTAGACTTTCCATTGTATATTTGACTATATGCTTTAGCCAGTGTGGCACTGCTATCACAACGGATAGAAATTGGTGATATCGGTTTAGGCCATATCGGAATCTCATATACCAAGTTCCTTAGTCATTCTGCTTCTTTACCAGCAGCAACTAATGCTACAAACTCAGATTCCATTGTGGAATTAGTTATACATGTTTGCTTCTTGGAAGCCCATGAGATGGCACCTCCCCCAAGCAAGAACACCCATCCACTTGTAAAGGATGAATCTTCAACATTATTTATCCAACTAGCATCCGAATAACCCTCTAACACCAAAGGAAATCCCATATATGACAATCCATAATTCATAGTACCCTTCAAGTACTTGAATACCCTAGTTATCGCATGCCAATGATGTCTACTAGGATTACTAGTAAATCTGCTCAACTTTCCAACCGCATAAGCAATATCCGGTCTAGTGCTAATCATATCATACATCAAAGAGCCTATAGCTCTTGAGTATTCGAGTTGATCCACAGGTTTACTTGTATTTGGCATAAGCTTTTCTCCTGGATCCATGGGAGTACTTACTGGAGAACAATTTTCATAATTGAACTTCTTGAGTATTTTCTCAATGTAATGAGATTGCGTAATTACAATCCCCTTATTCTCCCGTTTAATCTTAATACCAAGAATAACGTCCGCTTCTCCCATATCTTTCATGGAGAACTTTGATGACAAGAAATTCTTTGTTTTATCAACTTGATTTTGGTCGGTTCCAAAGATCAACATGTCATCAACATATAGACAAATGAAAACTCCTTTATCGGATGTATCAAATTTGCTATTTACACATTTGTCAGCTTGGTTTAGAATGAGACTATTAGAGAAAACAACCTCATCAAACTTTTGATGCCACTGCTTCGGAGCTTGTTTCAGCCCATACAACGACTTAACTAGCTTACACACTTTATGCTCATTACCAGGCATTACAAAACCTTCAGGTTGCTTCATATACACTTCTTCTTCCAAATCACCATTCAGAAATGTTGTTTTGACATCCATTTGATGAATCACTAGATTATGAATAGCCGCCAAGGCAATCAACAATCTAATAGTAGTGATACAGGCAACTGGAGCCTAGGTATCGAAATAATCAATCCCTTCTTTTTGTCTGAAGCCTTTGGTTACTAATCAATTCTTGTAGATGTTTAGTGTATCATCACTATAATACTTCCTTCTAAACATCTGTTTGCATCCAATGGATTTTGATATTTTAAGTAGATCGACAAGTTCCAAGTATGGTTTGACATTATTGAATCTATTTCATCTTGGATATCATTATTCCAAAAACATAGTCCTTTGAAGCTATTGCTTCCTTATAAGTCTTAGGATCGTCTTCCACTTGAAGAATAAGAACATCACGAACAAAACTCTCACTATTTCCTTCTGCACAAGAGAAATAAGTCGAAAAGTGATTTTGTTCGGTCTTATATACTTAGCCTTTCATACTTTGCTTATTCTAAGTTCGATTTGTTTTTCAACAATCATCGACAAACTTTCGATTTAATTTTTAATAAATCCGTAGAGAACCTTCCTCACGAGGTTTTCATTTGTGGGAATTTTGAATTCCTTATCCTCCGTGATAAGATTCTCAAATTCCACATCTCGGACTTCAATATAAATTATATGTTGTACAAACTTGAAATAATATATATTAAAATTATATACATGCATTGTAACGAAAAGGTATATACATGCAATATAAATTATATCCCCGTTGCATGGTAAAACTTTGTCACCAAGCAGTGTAATTGTATACACGTTGCATACACGTTGCATAACGAAAAGGTATATGAATTCAATCACACAACGAAAAGGTATATGAATTCAATCACACTAATTCAATAGAAGAACTAATATAACAGTATATATTTGATATAACAGTCCAATATAATAATGTATATAAAAATCAAAGGTTGCAAAGGAAATGATAAGAAAATTAATGTCTGTATAGTACCGCAAATGGCTAGAAATTCAAGGATATGGTCTTATATACAGTACGGTGTAAGTTTGAAACAGTAAAGCAAACACTAATCTATCATTTTTAAACATGGTATATATGAATAATTTTCTAGAATCATATACATTATATATTAATATCATTCAATAATTTTTCCATAATACAAAATCATGATTTCGGCAAGAATGATAATGCATTTTTTTTAAATAATAGAACGTACCCGAATTAATGATGTCGATTCCCGTTAAATATTTGATTTGAAATTTCTCTCATCTCTTTGATGTTTGAAACTAAAGCCTCGGTAACCATTATACAAAATACCGGTTTATGATGTAAATTTTTCGTGTGTTCACCATATTAAATTGTCCTTGAAACTTGTCCAATTTTCCGAAACTTTTGGTCATCTCCTTGACGGTGCTTCCTCCTCCAGCCATGATTATCAGAAAGAATACTTTGTTCGTTTGTTAGAAAAATAGTATGATAATCCTGGATATCTTCAAGAATCGTGTTCGTTCACTTTCCGAACAAAGTATTTCGACCCTATTCTTGTCTAGGTTCACGAAATCTTTGCGGGGATAATTCTCGAAGAACAATCTATTTCTGACAATAGAGAACAGATCAGAATGTAGAGAGGAAGTTTGTAATTTCGTGTCCCAAATCGAGACCAAAAGACTCCTTATATAGGAGACCAATAATAGAAACGAACAGACACACCTTTTCGGAAAACAATTATGTCTGTTGGAACGGGTGCAACTATTCAAACGAATCGTTATGTCCGTTGGGAACGGGTGCAACTATTCAAACGAAACGTTATGCCCGTTTCTATTATTCATATTCAATTACGCGTTTGGCTCGACGAGCGTGCACTCCGCACTACCCTAACTCGTTTCAAACTTAACGCATAATTGCATTGGCCTATAGTAAATCACATTACTACCAAAATACATTGATGATACTAAAATCACCAACATATAATAGGTAGTTATATCAAAACATAAAAACTAGTTATGTGTCCATTTTAGCTACATTATGAGCAACCTTATTTATTTGTTTCTTAATAAGCTCTAGTATGCAAAGACAAAAGTCTTTTGTCTTCACTTATCATAATATCACCAAATTATGTGTAACCTCTTTTAAAAGAATGAAATTTCTTCACAACTATTTTAGTATCTAATTCAAAATCTACTAATCCCATATTAAGGTCATGAATCCAATTGAAAGTCATAAGTAAACTAAAAGTTTCGCCCACTCACATATCGCAAATAAGAGAGAACCACTCAATTTTATTTAATACAAAATCATTATGATCATCTCCGATACAGTTACCATAATGTGGGAGTAAGTCGTCTACCGGGAGATTTAAATGTAACGTGGATTTCGCATTGTGGGAGTAAGTTTTAATGTGTAATGTGGGAGTAATTTTTATTATGTGTATACAAAATTCCTACCATTTAGCAACAACCATATCACCAAAAAAATAGTTTAATTATGTCAATGCAACAACCATATCTTCCAAATACATTATAACAAAATAAGCATTCTAATGCTAATAGCTACAAAAATTCTTAATCATAGTTAAAATTCCCAAAAAAATAAAAAAAAATAAAAAATTCCTCATCATTCCATTGAAATTGAATCATTAATGTCACAACCACATCCTCATCTCTTTCTCCCAAACAAGAAACGTATCAAAACCGCCACCATAGCCATCCCTCCTACAGATCCAGCTGCCACAATAGGCCAACTCATCTCCATCCCATTATTCTCCTTCATATTCATATTCATCAAACTAAATTCCAAAACCCTAACTTTCTCTTCCAAATTTATATTCTCTTTTAACCATTTTTCTATCTCAATTTTTTTCTCTCCAACCAAATTCTCCAATTCCTCAACCTTTCTACTTTTTTCATCAACTTTCTCCTTCATCTCTTCCTCAACCCTAACTCTCTTACTATTCTCTTCAGCTTCTCTCATTTCACTAACTCCAATCTTCCTCTCCAACTCCCTAACCTTCATTTCCATCTCACCATTCTCTTGTCTCAACTCCTTTCCTTCATTTTCAATTATATCAATCTTGTTTTCTTTTTCTTCTAGAATCTTCCTTAGTTTCTCTATCTCCACTTTTGTTTCCGCCACTTCTTTTCGGAGCCTTGTAGTTTCTGCCTCCAACGGAGCTGTTGAATCCTCCGAATCCTTGCGTAGTTTCTCGATCTCCTCCTTCATTTTATTGATCTCCTCGTCCTTCTTTGCGTTCTCCGATGCTAACTCGTCTCGCTCCTGTTCCAAAGCTGAGATTTTCTTTTTGGATCCCTTGCCGGTGGATTCCGCCATTGCAATAAATTCTCCAGAAGAAGATAATGTTAAGATATAGAAATAGAATTGAAATGAAAAGGTAGGTTGAATAGATTTGGATCGTTTTGGTTGAAGATCTTGAAGAGTTTTTGTTTTGTGTTTTCTTATGGGATAAACAAAGATTGGAGAGGTAGGAATGATGAAGATTGCAATGTAGGATTGAGTGAAAATGATTCCGCAAAAATTGCCAAGTCATGAAGACCATTTTCTTGAGAAAATTTTGGAATATTTTCCGGGAAAATGGAGGAAGTATTCAGATTTTGCAAGTTTTTCTTTAAATTTGATATATGTTTTTTTAGACATGCAACTTTGTTTTTGGAGTAAATATTTAATTTACCAACTTAGCTTAGTACTCTATATTTAAAATGTTTAAAATTAAAACTATCAAAATTCAAAATGTTGTTAATCAAGTTGTTTTATCTTTTGTTGTTTATAGGGACTTTAATGAATGAATGGCTATAAATTTACAATGTTGAATACGCATATTAAAGGTCTATCTATTTTTAAATCTAAAAGTGTTTTTATTTTAAAGTTGTAAAACTTATTCTTAAGAATTGTAACTTTCTAAAAAAATTATTTGGTATGTTCTTTTAAAGATAAAATATTTATTTTTGGATATAAAATATTTAGAAATAAAATAATTTTCACATTCTAAAACTTTTATTCCTAGGATAATAGGTGAGTATAAATAACTTTTATAAAAATAAAATAGAAATAAAGTGTAAAGTGTAAATTTTTATAAATAAATTATTATGGATGACCGTTAATGAGAGGATTTCACATTAATTCTTTATTAATGATATATGTTCTATAAATAGGACTCATAGTGTATTTGAGACTTACATTGATAATGAGAATAACACAATACAATTTTTTTTCTCTTTTCTCTCCTATTATTTTGTTTAGTTTCATAACATGTTATCAGCACGAAATTCAGTCAAATTTGAAAAGAACAAAAATTAAAGTTCTAACTATTAAAGATAATATTGGTCTTTTATTATTTTATTTTACATTACTCATTTTGAATTTTGGTATTATATTATATCTTATCAAATTATCAAGTATCTCTGAAGGATAGAATAATAATAAGTTTATATTGTTTCTGAAGAACTTATAAAACATCCCTGAAGTATAGAAAAATAATGAACTTTTTATATAGTTTATAAAAAACCATATAAAGCATCTCTGGAGGATAGAAAATAATGAATTTCTTATATAGTTCCTGAAGAACATATAAAGCGTTTTTGAATGATAACAAAATAATGAATTTGTTACATAGTTTTTGAAGAACTTATCAAACCCCTGAAGAATTGCAAATATTATAATTTTCATTAATAAAAATATTTGTGATTGAGTTCTTGAAGAGTTACACAAAAAGATTTGTGATTGAGTTTCTGAAGAGCTTCAGAAAAAGATTTGTGATTGTTCCATACTCGGGATGTTTACGAGGACGCGACCTAGAATGAACTGTTGATAAAGGTATTATATGAGTTATCCGAGGACTTCTCTTAGGCCATGTCCGGGGACCCAAGTCGGCTGGTAGGAACCAGCGGAATACCAAGTATGGGTCGCGTATCAAAAGCATATGAAAGGTCACAACACAGCTCGGTCATAACATCTAGTTGTTACGTACTACACGGCCATTACTAATACTTAAATATGTCATTCGTGACTTGATAAGAAAGACGTAAGAAACGTCTGTAATGATGGGAAGTCCAAAAGACACCTCTTTACTAAGGTTCTAAGTTTCATACCCCAAAATTTGTCCATACTATTTCTCTTGTTCAAACTCAAGTCAAGGCATAAAGCTCAAAGACATCCCTCCTAAACAAAGACTCAAGAAACTGGGGTTTGTGTTGTTCTGAAGAAAATCAATGATTCAAAAGCTCCATTGCCTCTCATATGGTTTATGATGTTTCAAAATACCTCCATGACAAGATCCAGGGCTCAATTTAAAGAGTTGATCACTCAATTGCTCAAAAAGTCAACAGTCGACTGATTTAACCTAAATGTCAACTGTGGTCAAAGTACAGTTAAAACTCCTGATTTTTTGTCAACAACCTTATTGTGAAGTATCATTCACCATTTGATCAAGGATTGATCATGGTTCATCAAGAAAAGATCAGAAATTAACAAATTCAAAAGTTTCTAAATTAGGGTTTTCACAGGAGAAAGTCAACTAAACTTTGACCAGCCATAACTCCTACATGGAACATCAGAAATTTTCCATCCAAAACTCATTTTGAAGGAAATTGAATTCTCTACAAATTTGTCTCTCACATGCTAAGTCTAAAAATGCTTCATTTGAGAGATATGGATCAAAACATTATAGGTCCTTTTTGAAAGTCAACTAAAAGCAGTTTTTTGTCAAAGCCAATATCATCAAGATAAAATCTTCAAATGGAAATAAGTTCCCAAAGTGGCTTGAGGAAGACATCTTGAGGTTTCCAAAAAGTCCTAGAACTCCTCCATATCCTAAAAATTGAGAGAGATATGCCTTGTCAAAGTTGGTAAATTTTTTGAAAAAAATGTGAAGCAAATAAGCACTAAACTTGAAACTTTTCCAAATGGGCCCATATTTTTATGACCCAAACTTGTTCCAAAAGGTACTAAGAGCTCATAAAACCTTTCCCACGCCCTTTGTGATTTTATTATATTTTTATTGAATTTTTATTCATTAAAAATGTAATTTAAGTCAAATAAATCAAAAAAATATGAAAGATATGATTTAGTGTTGATTTCTAATCATTCCCAATCATCCAAAAATCAGATTTTTGAACCAAATTCGTGGGGATTGAGATTGGTGAGAGAATATGTAAAATTGGCCATATTTGGAAAGCTTACAAAATCAAGATAAACCAAATTGTGATCTCAAGATTTGAAGAGATTTAGTTCACTATAAGTACTCAACATGATCAGATCATAAGGGGAGGTTTTTTGCAGTCAGAAGAATTCCAATCGAGTTCTTGAAATTCCAAGAAAACCACCAACTCGGGTCCAAAGTTGCAGCCATATTCAGAGAGATTTGAAGATTAATTCACATTCCTGAATCATTCTTGAAGTTGTGCCGATTGTTACAAGGTCCTGAAACATTGAGAACCATCCCCAATAAGCCACGGTTTGCTCTCAAAAATTTCGAATTCGAATTCTATGGTTTGTTGTGCATAAACATGTTTTGATTGCATCTGGTTGTGCCTTTTGGTGCTCTGAATGTTTCTGAATGTTTAATTAGGTCGTTGCTTGCTCATACCACGATATGCCATGTTTAGGGTTTAAGGTTTTAAATTGGGTCTTTTTGATACAGGACGAATTAACCCTAATTGCAGGTATAATTGGGTTTGTGATGAATAGACGAACTCATCCATGCTTTTGTATTTGATTTTCATGGCTTGTATGAAGTTTTGATGTAGGCAGGTGTTTTAGCTACCAAATGTACGTAGCTAAATCCTAGCTAAACGTAGTAAACAAAACCAGAGCCAAGGTTGAAGACGAACAGTACATGGCGCTATTATTTCTGGTTTGAATTTTGTTATGAATTCTTTATATATTATTTAATTGACTCATATAATTAACAAGAGGCGTGTCTGGTTGAAGTGGCAAGGCGCGTTTGTTTGGAACCGAGACGACCTGGGTTCGATCCCAGCCTCGTGCAATGTTTTTTTTCATATTGTTTTGTTTCAGATCCAGCGTCCCTAGTTCCTGAAGGAACACCATACGCCTGCTGTAGCGGGGAAAATCTGATATCGAAGCCATGGGATTGACTCGATTCAATATTCCGTTTTGAAATCGCCACCGCGCTTTATTTTTTCAAAGGAAAAGGGAAAAGAACGTAAAACCCAAAGTTTTGTTTTTAAAAAAACAAGAAAGAGATCTCAGGTTCGTGTGTTGATTATATGAGGGGAAGGTTTAAAGCACCCCTCATATCCGTGGTACTCCACGGGAACCTTTTTGAAAATCTGTGTATGTGTGCTAAAAAACGGTTTGTTTTATTTTCAAAATAAGCTCGGCAAAGCGTTAAGCTTTGGGCCTACATACCTCCTCGGTGCAATGGAGAAGTCAGAGCTAATGTAGTTCCGCTTTTGGGAAAAACGTTTTAAAAATGAATAAACACTTTGTTGTCGTTAGAGAGAAATACTCAGCCATTGATCTTGAGCATGAGAACAAACAAGTTCTTTGCATCGCAAATGAAAGAAGGACGCCAACTCGGATAAGATCAACGAGTATGCCACTAGCTCTCTCACGCGGAAAAGATCTCGTTATTATCACTCAATTTCAAAATCGTGGGGTATAACCACTCGTTTCGACAATTAACGGTGTCTAAACTTTTGAAGAAAAGCCACTAGGGGCGAAAGATATTTTTTATGAAAAAAAGGTTTTGAAAAGGTTTGCAAACATAAGAATATTTTGGAAAAAGGGAGAAGATTTTGAAAAATTAAGAATGGGAGGAGATGAAGAGGCTAACCTAATGCATAAAATAAAAGCTAAGGAAAGAAACGGTCTAACCGAATAAGAAGCCAACACTTGACATTAAGAGCCAAGGTAGTTTTCCCATCCTTTGGATTTATCAATACCAACACATTAACACTTGGGGATCCAGATGAACTTATTGTCTTAGCACCATTTTTCACTAAGCACATTAAGATTCTGACAAAAATTGGGCAGAGTAACGGCTGTTTTTGGGTAAAATCCTTATCTCAATGCCTTGGAATTAACCATCAAGGGCTTTCAAGGAAATACCTGCACACATAAACATACAACAGAACAATGCCAGACAGACAGAACAATCACATGATAGTAATAGAATGAGTCCAAAGGTACTAGGTCCATAAGTCCGAATCTCCAAATTGCTAGGGATAGTAACTGATAGTCCAAAGAGAGCCTTATGTATTTTTTAGATTTTTGATTATTTATTAGTGTTTTAGCGAAAAAATAAAGTATGGTCCAAGTGGACAAAGAGAAAATGACAGAAAGTAAATATGATGAAATGATAAAGTAAAGCGATAAAGCGAGAAATATAAAGAGCGGTAATATAAAGAGCGGTATAGTAAAGGTGCGGAAATTAAAGTTAGTTATTAAATGTTAAAGATAACCATCTTGAAACTTGTCAAGTATGTTATCAAAGTTAGTAGGAGATCGATGGTGAGTGAATGATGTACTCGGATTTAAATTCAATGGGGTTTATCAGAAGCTTGATAAAATCATAGCGACTACACGATAAAAACCTCCACAAGTCTTAAATCAACTGCATACAATTCTCTTCCATATTTGATCTTTTTTATTCGGGACACGAAATATTGCGCTATGTTAAGCAGATCGCCAAGTGATTTATATAGAAATCACCCTACAACGAGGCCGGTCAAAACTTTATGTGCTAATGCATGCGAGAAGAACGATATGTAGATCGTTTTCCGAAAGCAATACCGCACGAAAAGAAAAATGGTGAGTGATCTAGTCTTCACCAAGAATCCATAAGAATCCTCAAGGTATTAAGACTTTCATCGACCAAAATAAAAAGAAATAAAAGATGGAACCACATTAAAGGCTCCTTTCATCCATAATTTCAATCACATAATTTTGCGGATTTGGATTCTCATCCTATCGACGCCCTAAGTCCATTGAAATTAGAGAGAAATTAGGCCTTTAACTTGTGATTCAAAGAAAATATCAAAAGAATGGAGTAGAAGATGAGTTAGAACCAAAAACAAGTCAAAAACTACAAAAATCAGCATTCTGCCCAGTGTAAATCGATTTGCACAGAGTGTAAATCGATTTGCATAACTCTGTTTTCAAAATCTGCGCAGTTTTCAGTTATGTAAATCGATTTGCACAAGATGTAAATCGATTTGCACAACACAGTTTTCAAAAAAAACAGCAAATAAAGAGAAGAAACTTGTTTAAACATAAAACCAAACACCTTGTGATCTTGGATCAATTTGTGCACGAAAATGTATCAATTAAGCAAGCAAATCTCATCAATGTAGCACCAAAGGTGCATCAAGCATAAACAACAATGGATCACATCTTGAATCATGTAAAGGATCAAGAATTTTACCAAATCTTTACAAACTTTGAATCTTCTTCAAGAACACACAACCACAAGCCTTGATCTCTCACAATTGATGCAAAAACTAGTGTTTATGTTGAGGTTTAGCTCTAAATTAGTGAGGTTCAAGATGTGACTCACTAATTTGTGTGGAAGAGAAAGAGCTTTGAGTGATGGGTTTGGAAGAGGTGAGGAGAGAATTTGCAATAAGTTTCTTGGCTATCAAAGCTTGAAAAATGAAGAGGGGAGTGCCTCAATTTATAGCACTTAGGCTTGGGAAATTTTGTGGCTTGGAGTTAGGATTGGAAAATAGAATTAGGCTTGGAAAAGTGATTTGGAGCCAAAAATGAAATCCAATGGTCTTGATGCAATCACATGAGGGTACATGATTAGATGATGTAGGAAATCAAATGTAAGAACCAAGTCATGCTTCCCATGCTTCCAAATGATGTCAACACTTCAAAAAGCTGAAATTTGCCTTCACTTTTCCAAATTCGTGCTGGTGCAATCGATTTGCACATTATGCAAATCTATTTACATGGCTGAAAAAAGGCAAAATCTGGGGCAAAAACAGTTATGCAAATCGATTGCTGTCTTATGCAAATCGATTTGCACTGATGGCAGAAGCAAATCTGGTGCAGAAACAGTTGTGTAAATCGATTTACACCTTATGCAAATCGATTTGCACAGTGAAAATGTTGAAAAATGCTCCTTTGATGGGTATTTTGACTTGGTACCTACAAAACACAAACATACAAGAGCACAAGGCAATATTTTTGGTATTTTGGTTAGTAAAGGAATATATACAAACTAAAACATGGGTGCTCGATGATTCCTTTGCAGATGAATTGAGCACAACATTGCAAGTAGAGATCTAGGTTAAAACTTCTTGATTGATGATTGGTATGCAAATGATGTGTGATCTTAGGGTCAAAAATTGGGGTATGACAGATGCCCCTATTTAAGTTTCTTCGATTTGGATATACGATGATTGGAAATCTTCGTTTTGACAAAAATCGAAGAGACTTAAATATATAAAACACAATTTTTGATCCTAAGATGCAATGCAATGTTAATGAATGCATGTAATGATAATAGAGCATGACAACACTGGGGAGTAACTGGTGATCCACTGGGGAAAACAAATGTCTTGCTATAACTCCGCTGGGGAAACAAATGTCTTAGAAACTCCATTGGGGAAAGCAAGACTTTGTTGGAGAGACGGAACTTTGGTGGAGAAAGAAACTTCTCTGGGGAAAACACTTCGCGTCATAGAGGTTATAGCATCCTCTTTCACTGGGGATGAGAAAAGGGGATCATCCTCTTTCACTGGGGATGAGAAAGTATGCATCCTGAATCAGAATGCTAATCACACCATCGTACCACTGATGATATGAAGAGATGTACCGCCGTACCACTGACGATAACACGTACCAACGTTCTACTGAAGGTGTGAAGAGAGATATACCACCGTACCACTGATGATATAAAAGGAGATAATTCATCGACGTACCACTGACGATGAAAGAGATGTACCGCCGTACCACTGACGATAACACATACCAACGTTCCACTGAAGGCATGAAGAGATATATACCACCGTACCACTGATGATATGAAGAGATGTAATTCATCGACGTACCACTGACGATGAAAGAGATGTACCGCCGTACCACTGACGATAACACATGCCAACGTTCCACTGAAGGCATGAAGAAATATACCACCGTACCACTGATGATATAAAAAGAGATGATTCATCGACGTACCACTGACGATGAAAGAGATGTACCGCCGTACCACTGACGATAACACATACCAACGTTCCACTGAAGGCATGAAGAAATATACCACCGTACCACTGATGATATAAAAAGAGATGATTCATCGACGTACCACTGACGATGAAAGAGATGTACCGCCGTACCACTGACGATAACACATATCAACGTTCCACTGAAGGCATGAAGAGATATATACCACCGTACCACTGATGATATAAAAGGAAATAATTCATCGACGTACCACTGACGATGAAAGAGATGTACCGCCGTACCACTGACGATAACACATACCAACGTTCCACTGAAGGCATGAAGAGATATATACCACCGTACCACTGATGATATGAAGAGATGTAATTCATCGACGTACCACTGACGATGAAAGAGATGTACCGCCGTACCACTGACGATAACACATACCAACGTTCCACTGAAGGCATGAAGAAATATATACCACCGTACCACTGATGATATAAAAGGAAATAATTCATCGACGTACCACTGACGATGAAAGAGATGTACCGCCGTACCACTGACGATAACACATACCAACGTTCCACTGAAGGCATGAAGAGATATATACCACCGTACCACTGATGATATAAAAAGAGATGATTCATCGACGTACCACTGACGATGAAAGAGATGTACCGCCCTACCACTGACGATAACACATACCAACGTTCCACTGAAGGCATGAAGAAATATACCACCGTACCACTGATGATATAAAAAGAGATGATTCATCGACGTACCACTGACGATGAAAGAGATGTACCGCCGTACCACTGACGATAACACATACCAACGTTCCACTGAAGGTATGAAGAGATATATACCACCGTACCACTGATGATATAAAAGGAGATGATTCATCGACGTACCACTGACGATGAAAGAGATGTACCGCCGTACCACTGACGATAACACATACCAACGTTCCACTGAAGGCATGAAGAAATATACCACCGTACCACTGATGATATAAAAGGAAATAATTCATCGACGTACCACTGACGATGAAAGAGATGGTGTTCAAAGATGACATAATCAAGCATGTCCCAAACTGAACATCATAGCAGAAACTGCTATCAATCTTTTGATGGCTAGGGAATATTGAAGTTGAGAGAACGCAGTAACCGAGTTCTAAACCATATTCGAACCAGGCCGAAGGTGCATTGAGTGGAATACATTCTTCTGCATATGAACATATTCATTCCTTGTAATGCACTCATGAATCAAAGTAAAAATTCTTTTATAATTTTCAAAAGGATTTTGTTGAAATCAATTTTCTCTTTGTTTCAAAAATTACTATCAACAATAAATGACATTTTGAGAGATATGAAAGAAATAAGATTGCCAAATGAAAGGTAAAGGCTCAAACTTTCTTAATAGAATGGTAGCCTGCAAAAGGCAAGACCCCATAGATTATTACAAAGTTTGGAAAGTGGTAATTTTGTGGAAAAGGTACATTGAAATGTAATGACCCCATCCTCTCTCTCAACTGGGAATTCCTGAGCCAAGGCTTCCGTTGAAAAAGTGTTGAACTTCTTCATGATAAACAGATGACTGCTGATGATCAAGTCTTGTCTGATGTAGTTACTTGCCATAAATCCCTAACTTTTGCCTGGACCGCCCTTTCGGGTTTTCAGTCCACCGGGTATTTTATTCTGTTTATGTCTCTAATTTTTGCCTGGACCGCCCTTTCGGGTTTTCAATCCACCGAGACGCTCTTTTTTGCCTAAGCCGCCCTTTCGGGTTTTCAACTTAGCGAGCTGTTCTTTTATTATTTAGGCGAAGTATTTCTTGACTACATCAGCATTCACGGGACGTGGGAGCTCTTCTCCATCCATAGTTGTAAGAATTAATGCACCGCCAGAGAAGGCTTTCTTAACAACATATGGTCCTTCAAAATTAGGAGTCCACTTGCCCCTTGAATCGGAGGTGAAAGACAAGATCCTTTTGAGCACGAGGTCGCCTTCTCTGAATACACGAGGTCGAACCTTCTTATCAAATGCTTTTTTCATTCTTTTCTGATATAACTGACCATGGCATAAAGCCGTCATTCTCTTTTCTTCTATCAAATTCAATTGATCAAACCTGCTCTGACACCATTCAGCCTCAGATAACTTGGTTTCCATTAAAATTCTCAACGATGGAATCTCAACCTCGACGGGGAGCACTGCTTCCATACCATAAACCAAAGAAAAGGGAGTTGCCCCTGTTGAAGTACGAACAGATGTACGGTACCCATGCAAAGCAAATGGGAGCATCTCATGCCAGTCCTTGT